>NC_079269.1:600000-753128 GCF_947241705.1 Saccharomyces mikatae IFO 1815
TGATTGATGACCGGAGGACTTTCGGAGGGGTTATTTTCTGGAACGGATTTGGGAGACTGTATGTTGACCCACTGGAAGTCTAGCCCGGTCTTGTTGCAGAATATTTTGAATTCTTGAAACGACGTGGACATTTTGTGGGATGGAGATGAAATGATATGCTAGCACTAACCCAGTTTTCAAGCTGAAAGATTATAGAGAGGTTTGACCGGTTGCTGGACATAAAAAAAGGCAGGGGAAAGTAGGAGACTGTTGCTGTCAAACTACACAAGGCGCACGAGCCTTAAATAATCTATCATTGTTTTGCTGTGTCACTGTGTTTTTGTTTTGCTTTTCGTTTTGTATTCGTACATTGAAAACCACAAAGGTTTGTGAGTTGAGATTGGATAGGGGCTACTCAATAGCAATCTAAAGGCAAAAGGTATTGAAGTGTCCGAATGGTATTCACTGACTTTTCTATGCAGTACCCTGAAAGGGAAGCGGTACGGCCGTTTGTTTGTCGGAAGTCCGAACGACAGTAATTTTACTTTTGTGACGCAGTTGGATAGGTTGATGAGGCAGTAAGTATGTGAAGTAGGGTTGCAGGAATTTAGTATTGAGTGTTGAGCCTACTGGGGGAGTAGGAGAAACAAGAAATCTTGGTCTCTTGGCCCAGTTGGTTAAGGCACCGTGCTAATAACGCGGGGATCAGCGGTTCGATCCCGCTAGAGACCATATCTTTTTGCCATTTTTACTTATTATGAATTTCCTCAATTTAGTTACCCTCTTTATTATCGTTGTAAGGGAGATGAGCGACGAGGCTTGTCAGTAAATGGCTTACGCATGCGATTTTTATCGAGCATCATCTCACTAATCATTCGAAGGTCAATATATCTTCAAGGCAAACCAACCATTTAAGTCAAAGCAAAGACTTACTTTTGCTTTTTTACTATGTTGTATTATACTTCTTTACGTATTTTCACTTGGTTTTCTTTTCCTTATTTTTTACTTTCGCTTCCTTTTTGTTGTAATTTTTCAGTGTTTTTTTTCATCGTCGCTAAGTTTGGCCGTCTTTCCTTGTCCTTCATTTTTCTCTCGTAATAATAATTCAATTACGGTGAAGTATGCCTTTCCTTTCTCTGTTCTGTAAATTACTTCTATATTATACACAACTTTTATTTGGTGCTTTGAGTTATAGTTTGATTTTTCTTTTCATAAATCTTAACTGTTGGCACATAATAAGAAGATTGCCATATCTACTCATTGTTCGATTCTAATGTCTGAAAATAACGAAGAACAACAACAACAACAACAACAACCTGTTGCTGTTGAAACCCCCTCAGTGGTTGAAACTTCATCGGCAGCTGATCATCCCTCTGTACAAGCTGTCTCTGGTGAAAGTAACTCTGAACAAGTCGAAGACAATCAGGGTGAAAATGATCCCTCTGTAGTTCCTGCTAATGCTATTACTGGTGGTAGGGAAACTTCTGATAAAGTCTTATATGTTGGTAACCTAGATAAAGCTATTACTGAAGACATTTTAAAACAATATTTCCAGGTCGGTGGACCAATTGCCAACATTAAGATTATGATCGATAAAAACAATAAGAATGTCAATTACGCTTTTGTTGAATATCATCAATCTCACGATGCAAATATTGCCTTGCAGACATTGAACGGTAAACAAATTGAGAACAATATTGTCAAGATCAACTGGGCTTTCCAATCTCAACAGAGTTCATCCGATGATACATTTAACTTATTTGTTGGTGACTTGAACGTTAATGTTGATGATGAAACTTTAAGGAATGCTTTCAAGGATTTCCCATCCTACTTGAGCGGTCATGTCATGTGGGATATGCAAACTGGTAGTTCAAGGGGTTACGGTTTTGTTTCCTTTACTTCTCAAGACGATGCGCAAACTGCCATGGACAGTATGCAAGGTCAAGACTTGAACGGTAGACCATTAAGAATCAACTGGGCCGCTAAGCGTGACAACAACAATAATAATAATAATAATTACCCACAACGTCGTAACTACGGTAACAATAACCGCGGTGGTTTCCGTCAATATAACAATAACAACAATAACAACATGAATATGGGAATGAACATGAACATGAACATGAATATGAATACTAACAGAGGCATGCCACCAAGTTCAATGGGAATGCCAATTGGTGCGATGCCATTGCCATCTCAAGGTCAACCCCAACAATCCCAGACTATTGGTTTACCACCTCAAGTAAATCCTCAGGCGGTTGACCATATTATTAGAAGTGCCCCTCCAAGAGTTACTACTGCTTATATCGGTAACATCCCACACTTTGCCACTGAGGCTGATTTAATCCCATTGTTCCAGAACTTCGGCTTCATTTTAGACTTTAAGCACTATCCAGAAAAAGGTTGTTGCTTCATAAAGTATGACACCCACGAACAAGCTGCTGTTTGTATTGTTGCCTTAGCCAACTTTCCATTCCAAGGTAGAAACCTGAGAACCGGTTGGGGTAAGGAAAGATCAAACTTTATGCCACAACAGCAACAGCAACAAGGTGGTCAACCACTTATAATGAATGACCAACAACAACCGGTGATGGCTGACCCACAACAGCAACAGCAGCAACAGCAATGAATGCTATGAAGAAAAGTGGAATGAAACATAGAGAAAGAATAAAAAGAAGTAGTCTACAAATTCTAAGATAAAATAGAAAAGAATAACAAGAGTTCATACATTATATTATACTATTCTTTTAAATGAAAACTACTACGACAGAGGGAAGAAGAAAAGAAGACGAAACCCAATTTACTATTGCTCAATGTAATAATCGAGCCTATAAATTTACTCTATTTTTTTTAGTTTTCCTTTCTCGTTACTGTTTAATTTAATATTTTTTTTCTTTTGAACGTGAAAATCATTGCTAATAGTGTGACAAAAGTAAAGAACGTTTTTTCCAAGAATTTCTTTATTATGTTTCCTTTTTCTTTTCTTACTCTATTTTTGTTTTCAAATGTCTACTCTACCGTGTTTTGTCGAGTCCATATATAATTTTTGTCTACATTTTACAATTTTGTTAAGTATATAAAAATACTACCTAGCGTTATGGAGGCATGTCACGTTTTGATTCCGAGCGCATAAAGGCAACTGCAACCACAAGTCTCGAAGCAAATGGCATCCTATTCTCATTAAGTACGGCTTCGGGTTTCGAACAAAAGGGTGGGCGAAGAAAAACAAAAAAAAGTAGATTTGCGGGAACCCGGCTGGTTCTAAAGTGCCGTTTCTCCTCCAGGGCAAAGGCTATAGAAAAGATAACTAATAGTCTCGACATAAAAAAAATAAAAACTAAATGAATAATATTCTGTAATGTTGTAACTGCTATTTCTTCAATTATATATGCAGCCTTGTTTCCAGTACAAGAGAATCATATGCATGCCCAAATCATTTTGAATCACGCACTTTACCGTGGCATCCTTTTCAGAAGGAACGGACCATAACCGCACTCGGAGGGACAAGAGCCCGAGCTACATTTCCGAGCTTTCGGTCTTTATCTTACACAGCCCAAAAATGGGGCGGGAAAAAGGGGGCATATCAAAGCATCGGGAAGTGTCCCGTTCAATATATATGGCAGATACAAAAATCTACTTCAATGTATTGGGTGCATAATTTTTATAGAGTACAATTGTACAAGGAACTATCAACAAAACTCAATTATACAAATAAAAGACAAGACCAATAATGACAAAGAATTTTATCGTCACTTTAAAGAAGAACACTCCAGATGTGGAGGCTAAAAAGTTTTTGGATTCAGTCCATCATGCAGGAGGTTCTATCGTACACGAATTTGATATCATCAAAGGCTACACAATCAAGGTTCCAGACGTCCTTCATTTGAACAAGTTGAAGGAAAAACACAATGATGTCATTGAGAACGTTGAAGAGGACAAAGAAGTTCATACTAATTGATTTCAGGAATAAACACGAACATCTTTTACCCGGAACGTCCTCTTTTCCTGCTTGTAATTCCTTTCAAATTTACAAATTGAAAATTCATAAAAGAATGCCGGAGCATTAGTATATAGTACATGTATATATATATATGTATATCTTAGTAGTCTAAATTGATAATCCTGTTCCAATTCTATGTTCAATAAACTAACTGGCTCCATCACGTTTCTTCCATCTAGAAGGGGCTTCTTGGCACTTTCTTCCTCCGTCTTCTACTCTCCATTGCGCTTTCTCCACCAGGGTTAGACAGAAGTCTAAGCAGTGGTATTTAGTTTTCCAGGTCGCGGCCCGTACATTGCGCGGCTGAAGATACCTTTTAGGGGAGCGATGCACTAGCACAAAAGAATAGTCTTGCAATCAACTATTAATGGTTTATACATTTTTTGATGATTTGGATTAATTCTCCACTTGTTTATTTCTTCTTTTTTCTTTTCGCTGTAAATTAGATTGCGTCTCTTATTATATAAAGACACTTGTTTTCTCTCTTCAATCACTCTTGCTTTCCATGAAAATTTTTCTTTTTCCTTCATAGTTTAATAAGGAAAAGAAGAGTGTGATACAAAAGGATATTGTAGCAAAAAAAGGTTTAAATATGTCCGATTCACAACAATCGATTACTGTTCTAGAAGAGCTTTTCAAAAAGTTGGAAATCGCCACATCTGAGACAAGAGACGGCATTTCGTCAGAGCTTTCCTCGTTTCTAAACGGGAATATCATCGAGCATGACGTCCCAGAAGTTTTTTTTGAAAAATTCCAAAAAGCTATCCAAAGTAAACAAAAGGCGCTCAATACGTTGAGTGCTATTGCTTATATAGCAAATGAAACGAACCTATCACCCTCTGTTGAGCCATACATAGTTGCTACGGTTCCTTCTGTTTGCACTAAAGCGGGTAGTAAGGACAATGACGTTCAACTTGTCGCAACAAAGGCCCTGAAGGCCATTGCTAGCGCTGTTAACCCAGTTGCCGTTAAAGCGTTCTTGCCTCATTTGATTCATGCCCTGGAAACCACCAATAAGTGGAAAGAAAAAGTCGCTGTCCTCGAAGTAATTTCGACGTTGGTAGATGCCGCCAAAGAACAGATTGCCCTAAGAATGCCCGAACTAATTCCGGTTCTTTCTGAATCGATGTGGGACACCAAGAAAGAAGTTAAGGAAACTGCAACGGCAACTATCACAAAGGCCACTGAAACTGTTGATAATAAGGATATCGAGAGATTTATTCCAAAATTGATCGAATGTATAGCAAACCCAAATGAAGTGCCTGAAACTGTTCACTTGTTGGGTGCAACCACTTTTGTTGCTGAAGTGACTCCAGCAACTTTGTCTATTATGGTTCCCCTATTGGGCAGAGGGTTAGCGGAGAGGGAAACTTCTATAAAACGTAAATCAGCCGTTATTATTGATAATATGTGTAAATTGGTTGAAGACCCCCAAGTTGTTGCCCCCTTTTTGGGAAAACTACTGCCAGGGCTGAAAAACAATTTTGCTACCATTGCTGATCCTGAGGCTCGAGAAGTTACTCTAAGGGCTTTGAAAACCTTGAGGCGCGTGGGTAATGTTGAGGAAGATGATGTGCTACCGGAAATATCACATGCTGGCGATGTCTCCACAACATTAGGCGTAATTATGGAATTACTGAAGCATGAAAAAGTTGCCCCAAGATTCATCATTGTTGTTGAATATATAGCTGCCATTGCCGCAAATTTGATTGACGAAAGGATTATTGATCAGCAGACGTGGTTCACACATGTTACACCTTATATGACTATATTCTTGCATGAAAAAACAGCCAAGGAAATACTAGACGAATTCAGAAAAAGAGCCGTAGATAACATTCCAATCGGACCAAATTTTCAAGATGAAGAGGATGAAGGTGAAGATTTATGTAATTGTGAATTCTCCTTGGCATATGGTGCTAAGATCTTACTGAACAAAACTCAGTTGAGGTTAAAGAGAAGTAGAAGATACGGTCTATGTGGTCCAAACGGTGCTGGAAAATCCACTTTAATGCGTTCTATTGCTAACGGCCAGGTTGACGGATTTCCCTCTCAAGATGAATGTCGTACTGTTTATGTGGAACACGATATCGATAATACTCATTCTGAAATGTCCGTTTTGGATTTTGTATACGCTGGTGATGTAGGGACCAAGGATGTCATCATCTCGAAACTAAAGGAGTTTGGGTTCAGCGCTGAAATGATAAAAATGCCAATTGCATCTTTATCCGGAGGTTGGAAAATGAAATTAGCTTTGGCAAGAGCTGTGCTGAGAAATGCCGACATTCTACTACTGGATGAACCAACAAACCATTTGGACACTGTTAATGTGCAATGGCTAGTGAATTATTTAAACAATTGCGGAATTACGTCAGTGATTGTTTCTCATGATTCTGGCTTCCTGGATAAAGTTTGTCAATATATCATACACTATGAAGGTCTTAAATTAAGAAAGTACAAGGGTAATTTATCAGAATTTGTTTTAAAATGTCCTACAGCACAATCGTACTATGAATTGGGTGCTTCTGACCTAGAATTTCAATTTCCAACTCCCGGTTATCTAGAAGGTGTCAAAACAAAGCAAAAGGCAATTGTTAAAGTAAGCAATATGACCTTCCAATACCCGGGGACAACTCAACCACAAGTTTCGGATGTTACTTTTCAATGTTCTCTATCTTCGAGAATTGCGGTTATTGGACCTAATGGGGCTGGTAAGTCTACTTTAATCAATGTTCTTACTGGTGAACTCTTACCAACAAGTGGTGAAGTATATACACACGAAAATTGTCGTATCGCTTATATTAAGCAGCACGCTTTTGCACATATTGAATCGCATCTGGATAAAACCCCATCAGAATATATTCAATGGAGATTCCAAACCGGTGAAGATAGGGAGACGATGGATAGAGCTAATAGGCAAATAAATGAAAACGACGCAGAAGCTATGAATAGAATCTTCAAAATTGAGGGGACCCCAAGAAGAGTTGCAGGAATTCATTCAAGAAGAAAATTCAAGAACACGTATGAGTACGAGTGCTCGTTTTTGTTGGGTGAAAACATCGGTATGAAATCTGAGAGATGGGTTCCGATGATGTCCGTCGACAATACTTGGTTACCAAGAGGCGAATTGGTGGAATCCCATTCCAAAATGGTTGCTGAAGTTGATATGAAAGAAGCCCTTGCATCTGGTCAGTTTAGGGCTTTAACTAGAAAAGAGATTGAGTCACATTGTGCTATGTTAGGTTTGGATGCCGAATTAGTTTCCCATTCTAGAATTAGAGGCTTGTCAGGTGGACAAAAGGTTAAACTAGTACTTGCTGCTTGTACATGGCAAAGACCACATTTGATTGTTTTAGATGAGCCTACCAATTATTTGGACAGAGATTCATTAGGTGCTCTTTCAAAAGCTTTGAAAGCTTTTGAAGGTGGTGTTATTATCATAACGCATTCGGCGGAATTTACCAAGAATTTAACTGATGAAGTTTGGGCAGTTAAGGATGGTAAGATGACACCCTCAGGTCATAACTGGGTCGCAGGACAAGGCGCTGGCACAAGGATTGAGAAAAAAGAGGAAGAGGGTGATAAATTTGATGCGATGGGCAACAAAATTAATAGTGGAAAGAAGAAAAGTAAGCTTTCTTCTGCAGAATTGAGAAAGAAGAAGAAGGAAAGAATGAAGAAAAAGAAGGAAATGGGTGATGAATACGTTTCATCTGATGAAGGCATTTGATTTGGACTACACGCATTTAATTCGCTTTTTTTATTCAGTATATCATACATATGCCTTTCTCAAATATATTTCATAAGTTTTTTTTTTCATGTTTTTTCTTGAAAAAAAGGTTTTGAACGGAAAAAAAATAAAACATACTTCGGCGGCAAAGAAATTATAAACCATCAAATGTAAGCAATATACTCAAGAAATATATAAGAAAAAACCCAAGAAAACGTGTGAAAAATATATGGAAAGAATGCGAAACTTCCTCGTTATCTTTTATGCTTTGTTGAAGCTAGGTTTAGCGATTGCTCCATTTCAGGTTCAATGTCCCAGCTCCCCACTTATTAGGGAGGCCAAAGTAAGTTGAATGCTTTGCCAATTTAACATATGTGATCAGGAACTAACTCGATATACCAAAAAATTTGGATTCGCAAATTTTGCATGCTTGTATCTATTAGTATGAAATCTGTCCCGAAGAAAGCGTCTATCTTAAGAAGAAGGAGATTAAAACCAAGAATAGACTGATCGATTTTCTAAAATCCTTGACTGAAGCGAAATTTAACTCGAAATTTTATAAACGAGTGTTGAAAGATCCTCCAAAACTTGGGATTGCCATATCAGGTGGTGGTTATAGGTCCATGTTAGTGGGCACAGGATTTATTACCCAAATGAATGACTATGGCTTATTTGAGTATTCAGACTACATCGCCGGATTATCGGGTGGAAGCTGGATCTTGATGGATTTAGTAGTTCAGAATTTTGAAGCAAACTCTTTACTACAAGAATGGGACCTTGAAGAGGATCTTTTATTAGGCATACCAGAATTCGATATTTCCGAAGAGGAGATTGTTACCAATGCAAGGAAGGAGTATAAGGATGACGATATAAGAATGAGAAAACGTCAAGAGAGTACCCAAATTACGAACTTTTCTAAATTTTATGAACAAATGGAAATTTTCGCGAATTCTGTCGAAGAACGCTCAGAAGATGGTAGGATAACAAAGAGAAACTTGAACCCATTAACAAGACTGAAAAAAATATTCTTTCCGAATAATACGTTTACTGAAGCTGATACGAAGATTGAAACCTTTAAAACAGTACTAGATTTTTACAAAAATTTGCATTTGAAAATAAAGCCCAAAAAAATAGAAGGTTTCCAAATATCATTCACAGATTATTGGGGTAAAGCAATCGTTCAAAGATTGAAAAAAAATTTCGATGATGATCCTGATCATACGTTTTCTTTTTCGAAGCTTGTACATTCGTCTAAAAAATTCAAAGAGTACAGCGTACCCATCCCAATATTTGTTGCAAATTGCAAAAATGGCCTTCTTTCGAATATAATATTTGAATTTACACCCTTCGAATTCGGCTCTTGGGATAGTATGCTTAGACTTTTCGTCAAGCTGCCTTACCTAGGTTCAAAAATTATTTCTGGAAAGGCCATAAAATGTGTTAATAACTTTGACGATTTAGGTTTTATCACTGCAACATCTTCTTCAATATTCAACAATGTACTGATTTTCATTTGGAACCTTGCCTCTCAATCTTCAAGAGAAGCTGTAAAGGCGTTAAACATGGTTATGGGAATTTTCGGGCTAGGCAAAGAGGAGATTTTTAGTATTTCGAAAGAGTCCTCTAGATTAGAGACAGACTATGCGGTATACCAGCCTAATCCCTTTTATCTTTATCCTGAAAAGGACAATGTTTTAACCAACAAAGATCATTTATACCTTGTAGACGGTGGTGAAGATGGTGAAAATATTCCACTTAGGACATTAGTTATTCCTGAAAGGAAATTAGACGTGATTTTTGTCCTGGATTCCAGCTCAGATATTGACAACTATCCAAATGGCTCTAAGTTGAAAAAAATTTTCGAAAAGTTAGATGAGGAGAATGTTCATTATCAATTCCCCAAGAATATTAGGGCCCTCACTCGTCCCGTTGTTATAGGATGTAATGCCACTAAAAGATCCGGACATGATTCCTTTTTGCCAATTATAGTTTATCATGCCAACGCATATCATGGATACGTATCTAATACGTCAACATTTAAAATAACCTATAATCAGTCTGAGGTTAATAATATGTTACTTACTGGAAGGAAGGTGTTTAGCAATGACTATGATCCTCATTATAAAAACTGCTTGGGCTGTATATTAACTAAAAGAACAATGGACAGGCTCCCTAGGAAAAAGAAATTCTCGCCATTTTGCTTACAATGTTTTAAGGACTACTGTTACTCATAAGAGAGTAGAAGTTTTCTACCAAATTTGATTAATTTAATTACAGATCATCTTTTTCGTCTATGTGAGACTGTTTGATATACGGTTATTTAACGAAAGAATTTCTTTATTTATGATTTTATTATGTAGCCCTTGTTATGGAGAAAACTGCTAGCGAGAGTAGTAGAAGTATCAGCTCTTAAGACCAATTTCATTCAAAACCTTCTCAAGTTCTTCACTTTCCATCTTATCAGAAGAAGCGATCTGGTGGCACCTAATATTGTGCTTTTCGAATATTGCTTCATCGATTTTAACTTCGCCGCTCTTCAAATAAATAATATCTGTAATAAAATCCTGCCATTCGAAGTCACCATTCTTTGAATAAACACCCTTAGATTGTCTATAGCCTGATATTGCCCTACTCATAGAATCTATGATCATTTGAACGTAGTGTAAACCGTCTAAACCGAATATCTCTCTGTCGTACTTATTATTTATAAGTAAAACCTTCTTTGTATTACCTGATTCCAAAATAACTTCTGCAAGATTGCCAAGAATAAGAATTGGCAATAGACTTGTCATTAAAGAACCGATAGAATAAACAACCATATCAGCCCTTTTTACTTTGGAAATTGCTCTTGGATTTCCCACTGGCTTGATTTCTTCACCGTATGGGTTTATATATAGTATCCTATTTACTGGTGCAGGTAGATTCTGAGATCCATCAAGCTTGTCGAAATGTAACTGTGAGTTCTTGAGTTCTGGAAGAATATAAATAGGATTAGCATACTCCTCTTCAGCCTCTTCTTCTTCTTCGTCATCCAGCAAAATCTTTAAATGATCGTCGTAAGCTCCAAGTAAATGAATGAATTTAGCTGAATGTACTATGCCATTGGCTTTTGGGACAGATTTTGAAGGATGCGATATTTGTGATTGACCAGTTATCATCTCACCATTCGTCAACAAAGCCGAAATATGATGTGTGTGGTTTGTGTTTATACATGGAATAACGTGAACTAGAGGACTACACCTTCCAATCCTCATCATGAGTTCAATAGATGCATCAAGCGAACCCAAAAACAATCTTGCGCCAGTCAAGAAAAAATTTCCAATGGATGCACTTTCGAACTGGAATGGATTTGAGTGCTTGATCTTTTTTAATAGTTCTGCCTGCATATGGATGATAAAAGAGCGGCACATTTCTTTAACTTCTACCGAGATACTTTTCCATATGGGGTGCGATCCTTCTACTATTTCATTCCATTCTTTTTTCGCTTGTAGCTTGTCATCAGGTAGCCTATGACCGAATAACTTGACAAGCTGTTCATCCTGAAGAAGTCTAACTATCCTAGATCTAATGTCACCAATTGCTGGACCACCAACTATTCGTAGAATCTCACTTGTGGACCCACCATTATCAGATATAGGTAATATATACGTCAGCTCATGCCCTTTTAAGATAGAAATATTCGAAAAGCAAGGAGTTAGTGAATTAGTGGCAGTTCCACCAGAGCATACAACAACGTTCATATAGTATAGTAGAGTATTTTACCAAACTGTATTTCTTTGTCCCCTTAATACCTCGAGGAACAAAGATTATATTTCCTCTCTTTCATAGCTCGCCGAAAATAGTTTGAATGGATAAACCCACACATATCACATAACCAGTTCTTTGACAACACTAATCGTGTTAATACAACGATAACCTGCAATATGTTATCCAAGTGTTGCACACTGATAAATAGAAAAATTGGAGTTACACCTCAATGCGGTGCACAATATATAATCTTTACCCATGTATAGCCCATTCCGTTCAGATGTTTTTTTTATCTGAATGAGCGAAATTCTCGAGAATTATCGCATAATTTTTCAACATTATTTTTATTATAACTTGGAAAAATAAAGTGTCCTCTCCTCTTATGTTTATTACCAAAATGGAACGCACACAATCTTGGAACTTTTCTTGCATACCGTAAGCTCAAGCGACATAACAGTACTTATATAAAAGGAAAATGGTCAAAGCTGTTATTTTTACCGATTTCGACGGTACTGTTACTTTGGAAGATTCTAATGATTATTTAACTGATACTTTGGGTTTCGGTAAAGAGAAAAGATTAAAGGTCTTCGAGGGTGTCTTGGATGATACCAAATCCTTCAGACAAGGCTTTACGGAAATGTTGGAATCCATCCACACTCCTTTTCCTGAGTGTATCAAGATCTTAGAGAAGAAAATTCGCTTGGATCCTGGATTTAAAGACACTTTTGAATGGGCTCAAGAAAATGATGTTCCAGTCGTCGTTGTTTCCAGCGGAATGAAGCCAATTATCAAGGTTTTATTAACTAGACTAGTTGGACAAGAGTCTATTCATAAAATTGATATTGTTTCCAATGAAGTCGAAATCGATGCGCATGACCAATGGAAAATCATCTATAAGGATGAAAGCCCTTTCGGGCATGACAAATCTAGAACAATTGATGCTTATAAAAAGAAATTTGAATCTACATTGAAGTCAGGTGAAGAAAGACCTGTTTACTTTTACTGTGGTGACGGTGTTTCTGATCTTAGTGCTGCAAAGGAATGTGACTTGCTATTTGCTAAGAGAGGTAAAGACTTGGTTACTTATTGTAAGAGACAAAACGTACCATTCCATGAATTTGACACTTTCAAAGACATCTTGGCCAATATGAAGCAAGTTCTTACTGGTGAGAAGACAGTGACTGAATTAATGGAAAATTAGTAAAGGATTCTTATTGTTCACCAAAGTTTATGTTAAGGTGTAACTGTTATCTAAGTAACTATGCAGATATGTACCTTATAACTTCGTGTATCATTCATATGCTTAAAAGTGAAAGCGTCAAAAGAAAGCAAATGCTTCTCGGAATCGACGTGCTTAATGCCGAATCTCTTTAAAGTAAAACAAAGATAGATTAAAGTAATCATTAAGTATCAAGTCCAGTGAAAGGAGCAGAGAAGAAGAAAATGGTAAGCATTATTGGGGGTAGAAATAAAATGTGACCGATTTTCGCTGTATCACTAATTAGACAGTTCCTGTTATTCTCAAGCTTGTGCTGATTACCCCAATTTTTATATCTTCATATATAAGGGTGTGTTCCTGGTAAACTTACTCCTGCACAAACTTACAGTAAATTCAGCCAGCACTTGGCATAATTGCTTAATATAAAATGAATAAGATCAAAGTTGTTAATCCAATCGTGGAAATTGACGGTGATGAGCAGACAAGAGTTATTTGGAAACTTATTAAGGAAAAGTTGATATTGCCATATTTAAATGTGGATTTAAAGTACTATGACCTTTCAATCCAAGAACGTGATAGGACAAATGATCAGGTTACAAAGGATTCAGCTTATGCCACTTTGAAATATGGTGTGGCTGTGAAGTGTGCTACCATAACACCCGATGAAGCAAGAATGAAAGAATTTAACCTCAAGAAAATGTGGAAATCTCCGAATGGAACAATTAGAAACATCCTAGATGGAACTGTTTTCAGAGAACCTATCATTATTCCAAGCATACCTCGTCTAGTTCCACACTGGGAGAAACCAATAATTATAGGTCGTCATGCTTTCGGTGACCAATATAGGGCTACTGATATCAAGATCAATAGAGCAGGCAAATTAAGGTTACAATTTAACTCGGAAGATGGTAAAGAAAACATTGATTTAAAGGTTTATGATTTTCCTGACAGCGGAGGCATCGCAATGGCAATGTTCAACACAAACAACTCTATTGAAGGATTTGCAAAGGCATCTTTCGAGTTAGCTCTGAAAAGGAAACTGCCGCTATTTTTTACCACCAAAAACACTATCTTAAAAAACTATGATAACCAATTCAAACAAATTTTTGATGGCTTGTTTAATGAGAAGTATAGGGAAAAGTTTCAAGCTTTAGGGATAAAATATGAACATAGGTTAATTGATGATATGGTAGCACAAATGTTGAAATCAAAAGGTGGGTTTATTATTGCCATGAAGAATTATGATGGTGATGTTCAATCCGATATTGTGGCACAAGGATTTGGATCTCTTGGTTTAATGACGTCCATATTGGTTACACCGGATGGAAAAACGTTTGAAAGTGAGGCCGCCCACGGTACGGTGACCAGACATTTTAGACAACACCAAAGGGGTGAAGAGACATCGACAAATTCAATAGCTTCAATATTTGCCTGGACGAGGGCAATCATACAAAGAGGCAAATTAGACAATACAAGTGATGTTATAAAATTTGGAAACACACTAGAGAAGGCAACTTTGGACACAGTGCAAATAGATGAGAAAATGACCAAAGATTTAGCAATGATGCTTGGAAAGACTAGCAGGGAATCATACGTAACTACAGAGGAATTTATTGATGAAGTTTCTAGGAGGCTCATGAACGCGGTCGTGAATGAAAGAAAAAAAAGCTTATGCAGGCTATGAGTCAACATGTTACCTATTGAAAAGAAAGTATGCTTCAGGACCACAACTTGAATGTGTGCGTGTGAGAAACGGAAGACTTTGCAATATGGTGAATACGTATAATAAAATGATTCTAAACTATATTAATCTTACTGTAACCCTTTACCTCGCTATCACAGCTGACGCATGCAGCGAATCCTTTATAGCCAAGCGATATCCTGCATTCGTCACACAATGCAAGGCATCTACACGGCCAAGTTACGATATTTCTTTTGTTGACTCTGCAGGTTAGGCAGGAAAGATTAATATCCTCTATTTCGTCGCAACCATCCAGCGGAAAATCGAACTTGAACTCCGATTTCTCATCATCATTAATATCTAAACGTTTGTATATATAGCTGGAATTTTTGTGATGCAGAAGACGTTCCATAACAGTATCGACTAGTACACCATCCGAATTTTTTTTACCATACTGTGCTCTTGTTAAAGGTCTCCCTATCTTGTTATGCTCATCCATTTCATAGTTTAAAATGGACCACATGGAAACGTTCCAGGCAATTTCCTTTAAATCATCTAAATCGACAGCGTTACTCGATAAATGGGTTAACTCTTTTTCTTCCTCCATAATTGTTTGACTTTCACTATCATCATCAAATTCTTCGTCTGAAATACTGTCATCGATATCATTGGGAGGGAAGTAATCTTTTGATGTGTCCTCTTCAGGAAGCAATAGCTCTCGGTGTTTGAGATCACTTTCGGAATCAAGTTCTTTGACGTCGGGCTTATATAAGAACTTTTTATAGTTCTTTTCCGTTACATATCTGTTAAAGTCTCTCCTACTACGTTTTTTCACTTCTGGTTTATGATTTATGTTATTCCTCAAATTTTCGTTCCATATAATATTCTTTAATAGCCCCGAATACTCCATCGCCATGGTTTTTAATAACTTTAGAAAACCTAGATATGTGTTAATGAAACCAGGTAATTGAGAAACGGTAGTAATTTCCTTATGAGATAGCAGGTCCTCGGGTGTCGATTGTAACTGGTTTAAATATCCACTAACCATGTAGCTATTATTTAAAGTGGAAATCTCATCAGCGATTTTCATGTTATCTGATTTTTTAAGTATTTCGTGGTCACTTGATGTTAAATACAAGCACAATGAAAGAGCTACTTTATTGAATTCCTCTTCTCCATTGTAGTTGTTTGACTTCCACCACTTTGTTAAATTCTTATATTTTGAGTATAGAGATTGGAATAAATTACCTGTGAATAAGGCCTTCAAGAAAGTGCCTATGGAAGCCAGCAATAAAATGGAAATATAAAAAAAACTAGGGAAGTAATTATGAATAAGACAGATATTAACAAAGTCTAGCCCGTTAAGATAAGTTCTGACTATGCATGTTATGAAGAAACCCACATTCAATATAACATCTGCACATAATCTATAGGCTCTTATATGAAGTAATTCTACCAAATGGATTACTAGCCTGTGAGAAACTGCTCCTAGAAGTTCAACGTTGTCGCCTATATGTTGTTGCCCTGCTGGCACTTTGGATATGATATAAAGATTCAATGAGAGACCCCATATAGAAAAATCAGAGCACACCAAAGAATGAGCATTTGTGGTTGAAGAAATGAAACTTTCAATACAATCAGATAAAGCTGTGAATAAGAAAACACTTAGGGCATACGAATCCATATTACGCACGTACAGCTCCTGTAAGAAACCGACTGCACCCAGAAGTTGTAAAAGTACGTTAATCAGTGACGTTATGGCCACTGAATGAAGCATAGTTTTTGACCAAAGAGGTAAACGAATGCTGTTAGAACTTGACCTCAACGAGGACATTACAGTTAGCCTATTCAACATAATGGCGGTACTAAAACATAGAGCAGCATACTTACTTACCGAGTACGAAAAAAATATTCTGATCCCTGTTTTAATCATTTTCAGGGTAGTAATGTCACCTTCCTCGAACATTGCTTCAAATGGGTCAAAAGCGCGGGCTGAAACTATAGTAGTGTTCAAATTTGTAAAACCATCCAGTTCTTGAGTTGTGTTATCCATGGTACTGAAATTTCCTGTCTTGCTGTGAAAAACGCCAAATACATCTTTGTTATGTAGTAATTGCTTAAATTGCTGAATAATGTTGGTAGGCATCATCCAAACTTATAAAAATCCCCACCGAATGGCTGCCCCTGACAAACTTCAATCTACGATTATCTTCTGCTAAATCAACTATTCTTTACATACAAACATTTAGAGTTCAAGAGCAGGGTAATAAAATATATGTAAACCTCAATTTACCGCGCATTGCAGCGCGAAGTTTAAGATTTTAAAATTACTATTTATAATGTGTATAATTCCTTGTTGTGGTAATTTACTTAATACTTATAATTGTAGTTAATTCTTATAATTAGTATTAGAAATTTTCATCTATAGCACGTTTCTGAGCGTCGTTTAATGATATTGGATAGTCCACTTTATATTTTACAATCAAATTACCTCTCTGAGATGGGTTCTTTGGGGTTGGCATACCTTGGCCAGGATATGTAGAAGTTTGCGAAGGTTGAACAGGTTGTACTCTTGACAAAGGTAAGGTTCTGCCATCAATTGTTTGGATAGTTTTTGAGAAACCTAGCAATGATTCTTTAAACGACAGTGGCAGAGTATAAATAAGATCATCACCGTCCCTCTTAAAGTTTGGATGGCTTTTCTCTTGAATGACAAACTGTAACGTTTTTCTACGGCCCGTTTGGGGATTGTAATCACCTTGATTCTTGTATGTTATTTTAGTACCTGCTTTCCAACCCGGTTTTAATTGAATATCAATTTGCGTCTTTTCAGAAGCCCCATGGGGACCCTTTCTTCCAATTTTAAACGATTTTTTTTTACCAACGAATAAATCCTCCAAACTAACTGGTAAATTCACTTGAACTGTTTCTTCCTCCGGATACGTAGGGGAGCTCGATGCGGATCTGAAACCCCCAGGCATTCCTCCCATACCACCATGCATTCCTCCCATTCCGCCAGGCATTCCTCCCATACCACCAGGCATACCTCCCATACCACCGGGCATACCTCCCATACTAGCACCTCCACCAGATGGGTAACTAGAGAAACTAAACCCGCTGTCATCAGCACCACCGAAGGGAGAGCTGCCACCAAAGAATTGTGAAAAGATATTGAAAGCATCTTCATTGCTAAAGGCGTGACCACCGGAGAAGCCACCAGCTCCACCAGGGAAGCCACCAGCTCCACCAGCACCGCCTGGACCACCAGCACCAAAGCTTGGACCACCAGACCTAGCAGCTTCGAGACCATATTGATCATATATTTCTCTTTTTTGAGAATCATTTAGAATTTCGAAGGCCTCTGATATCTCTTTAAACTTTTCAGTGTCACCTGTTGGTTTATCTGGATGGTATTTCAAGGCAGCCTTTCTATAACCTTTTTTTAGTTCTTGCTCATTAGCAGTTGGAGATACTCCGAGTAAATCATAAAGTTTTGTCTCTTTAACCATTATTAGTTGTGTATACTATACTATACTCTATTATATTATTGTGATGGCGAAAAAAAACTCAAATGCAAACAATTTTATCCTCTATCCTCTGAAGAGTCTGTGGATGTATATACTATTCAAAGTTAATGAAAAAAATGGTATAGAGCCTAGCTAAAATATGTTAGAACTCTCACTAATAAAAGCGCTTAAATTTAAAGAGGGATTACCGATACGGCAAGGGGATGAGAAACCTATACATATATATTAAATCTCGAACTGCCTTACCAAGGAGTTTGTGCTGACAGTGGTTGAAAAACCCGTAAAAGGATAGACACATCTTTTTCCAGAAGTTTCTGGAACGTTCAGGTAGGCTAAGAGGGTAACACATCTGGCTATCAGACAGAAAAAGTAACGACTATTAATGATTATGCTATAGTAAGGCCAGAGAAAGAGTTATATTGCTAGCGTGACAATTAAAGTAGCTAACCCGTCAGAATAATTAAAAGAGTTCTGAAATATGTCTGTTATCCTAGTATCTGCCGGCTACGACCACACCATAAGGTTTTGGGAAGCCCTTACTGGGGTTTGTTCAAGGACAATTCAGCATTCCGACTCACAGGTCAACCGGTTAGAAATTACCAACGATAAAAAGCTGTTAGCTACAGCAGGGCACCAGAACGTACGGCTTTATGATATTCGGACGACGAATCCAAATCCCGTGGCTTCCTTTGAAGGTCATCGAGGAAACGTTACCTCCGTTTCTTTCCAACAGGACAATAGATGGATGGTAACATCTAGTGAAGATGGGACCATAAAGGTATGGGATGTACGTTCCCCATCTATTCCTAGAAATTATAAACATAACGCACCTGTAAATGAAGTGGTAATACACCCTAACCAAGGTGAGTTAATATCTTGTGATCGAGATGGTAATATTAGGATTTGGGACTTGGGGGAGAACCAGTGTACGCACCAGTTGACTCCTGAGGACGATACCTCTCTCCAGTCCTTGTCTATGGCAAGCGATGGTTCGATGCTGGCCGCCGCGAACACTAAAGGCAATTGCTACGTATGGGAAATGCCTAATCATACTGATGCGTCTCACCTCAAGCCAGTAACTAAATTCAGAGCGCATTCTACCTATATAACTAGAATACTATTATCATCCGATGTAAAACATTTGGCGACATGTTCAGCTGACCATACAGCCCGTGTTTGGTCAATTGATGATGATTTTAAGCTAGAAACGACATTGGATGGTCACCAAAGATGGGTTTGGGATTGTGCGTTTAGTGCTGACAGTGCGTATTTGGTAACAGCATCGTCTGACCATTATGTTAGATTATGGGATTTATCAACGAGAGAAATTGTCAGACAATACGGAGGACACCATAAGGGAGCTGTGTGTGTAGCGCTAAACGATGTTTAGCCTTAGCTTGCTAACTACCAAGTTGTCTGAAGGGAAACAGGAGCGATAGACATTATTGGTCTCTCTCTTTAATTTATCTGCCTTTTTAATAAGTGTAGAACTTATAGCATATCATGACTAATTAGTCAGTTGATTGCCCGTAAAGTCAAAGCAATTCCGCTGTACTTAATGGATGAAAAGGAAGCGGGCGCGTACTGCGTAAACATTGTTCACTTGTATCTATTTTCGAACATTTTATTTCATTGTAGACGGGAGTATGGCTGTTTGCATGATGAAATATTGATATTTACAGGTATTTCTAAACATTTTTATAAGTGTATATATCGTGCATAGGAAAAGAAAAATCAAAGCTTGTTCAAATAAGCTTGCTTGGTTCTAGCGATGATTTGGACTTTGTTCTTGGTGTAGTCAAAACGTCTAGACACAATTGTTTTCTTTCCTATTTTAGTTTCAACGGTACTGTCCGTTTCGGGGAAGACGGGCTTTAAGTATTTCCTACGCAAATGAACCTCTTCTGATAAAGTCAGGAAGTTACAAGCGTCTTTGAAAAGTGCCTTAATGTCGTTCTTGTCTTTTTTGGTTCGTACGTGTTGCACTTTTTCTAAATCCCCCAGTAGCTTTACCTTCAAGGCTTGCTTCTCTTGTTCAGAAATGTACTGATGCAATTTTAGCTTATTATTGAAAGATGTAGATGAATTCAATAGATCACTACAGCTATCAATCTTTGATAGACTTTCTGTCAATTTCTCATTTGTCCAGTTTTCTCTCTTTGCCTTTAAACGCTCTTCTGTTTTTAAGTAGTATCTACTATTGAACCTTGCATCTTCAATGGAGAAACCGTTCTTCAATGAAGCCCTTACACGAGTCAAATATAATGTTGCCAAATCGATGTCCGCTATATCCAACTTAAGTTCTTCTTGAAGAACTTTACTAAGTTCCTTCTGTAATTCTTTCCTTTTGGATTCCCTGATATTCAACTGTTTTAAAATATCAGGTTTGGCAAGATAATCTTTTCTGGATATAGAATTCTCTTCTTTAGACGCTGCTCTCTTGTTAGTAAGCTCAAAATGACCAAACCTTCTTATGGTTGGCTCAAAGTGAGGGGATGGTAAGTTCAAATCGCGACTTAAAGCCACGCCGATAAACTTTCTTTTTGGATGAAAAGGATCAAGGTAGTAACGAACAACTCCAGGCTCCAAAGCAAATATGGAATGATCCTTCCCTATACCAACGTTTTCCCCGGGATAGAACTTAGTTCCTCTTTGTCTCATAATAATTTCACCTGGGGAAACATCCTGGCCTTCATACTTCTTTGGACCTAGTCTTCTCCCTGCAGAATCTTTCATGCTTGTTCTGGAACCGGCTGCTCTTTTAGTGGCATTACGCACTTGAACGAACACACCAGATACACTCCTTTGACGTGAAAAGCTACAGGCATCTAGTATAGCATAATTCCACATGTTCTCACGATTGAGTCAAGCTGAAATAGTTGACTGTCACGAACTTGCCAGTATTCTTTCAACTAGCAGACTTGATAATTGTGAGAACTACCTTGACCGAGGTTTGGAAACAACGTTTGAATTTCAATCGCGGAGTGTCCGTAAATGCAACACCCAGTCATAATAATCAAATTTAGATCTATGATAGGAAGCAGTGATTAACTATCACAAGAAACCATTTGTGTAACGCGTTTCTTCGGCACTTATTCGATATAGTAAATACACTTTACCAGTGATCTAGTGGTCCTCTTTCTACTTTTAGCCGCATGAGTACTTCAATTAAAGTCCTTTCTAGCTCGTTTTTAATGACTCCTCTGTTCAGCGAAGGAAATAAAAAAATAGAGTACTGGCTGAAAAATTTCGTTAATAAGTTTACTCATGAGCTCGAAGAACAGTTTAAAGGGGCAGGAAGGAGTTTAAAAAACTAAGTTAACAAGACATGTCTGATCAAGAAAGAAGTTCAGAAAACGTATGTTTCATTGATAAGTGAGGTGAAGAAGAGGTTTTGAAGCGAAACATTTATGAAGTCATGGGAATTAAAAAGCATTGGTGAACAGTGAGTTATCATTTAAATACTACCTTCGATCCGTTTTCTTATCATGATTTGATGAGTTCAATGGATAATAAGAGTGCAATGTTACGGGGAGCCTGCAGGTGATAAAAAGTAATGAAAAGAGACTGTTTGAAAATGTCCCTGTTTTTTAGTACTTACTATACTAAAATATCCAGGGTATTGCATATTCCGACCTGCCATGACTTACTCGTTTCTCTTTCTTTATGAAATTTAAAAACATTTACTAATACTATTCATTGTTTGTAGAATAATCGAAGTAGATCGAGATCGAGATCGCCCGTTCGTCGCCGGATGAGTGGTGATCGTGGTTATGAAAGAGACAACCACTCGTCGCGGGGATCAGGTAATTATAATGGTGGGCGAAGGTTCACAGATACGTATAGAGGAGGCAGGGAGAGGGCGGAGTATAGAGGCAGGGAGAGGCCCACTTATAGGGAAAGAGAATCGTTCAATAACAGAGATAATCCTAGATCCAGAGATCGTTACGACAATAGGTACAGAGGAAGAGATGGAAGTGGTCGTTATGAGAACAGGCGTGATGATTATCCCAGAAACTTTAGAGCTAGACATAATCCACGCGACGACAGTAGAAGAAGCGGTTTCAACAGCAAAGGAGCAAGAGGGGATTACGGTCCTTTGTTAGCGCGTGAGTTGGATAGTACATATGAAGAAAAAGTTAATAGAAACTATTCCAATAGTATCTTCGTAGGTAATTTGACTTACGATAGCACCCCTGAAGATTTAACTGAGTTTTTTTCACAAATAGGAAAAGTAGTCCGCGCGGATATCATTACATCAAGAGGACACCACAGAGGTATGGGTACAGTTGAGTTCACTAATTCAGATGATGTTGAGAAAGCCATTCGCCAGTACGATGGGGCATTCTTCATGGATCGCAAAATATTTGTCAGACAAGATAACCCACCACCTTCAAGCAATATCAGAGAAAGAAAGGGACTCGATAGGGGAGAACCTAGACATAACCGAAAAACTTATGAAATCATTGTCAAAAATTTACCTTCTTCGATCAATTGGCAGGCTTTAAAAGATATGTTCAAGGAATGTGGGAATGTTGCACACGCTGATGTGAAATTGAATGGCGATGGAGTATCTACTGGTTGCGGTACAGTGTGCTTTTATGATGCAAAGGATCTACATAGAGCGGTTGAAAAATATAACGGTTATGATATAGAAGGTAGCATTTTAAACGTCAAATCTAAGGAAAGCTTACATGACGACGGTGATGGAGACGATTTCGATATTCCAATAGAAGGTTCTGCCGTAAATGAAGAAGCTCGTAAATTTACCGAAGACGTTGTTGGTGGAGGTGAAAGAAATAGCTTGATATATTGTAGTAATTTGCCATTCTCGACCGCAAATAGTGATCTTTATGACCTTTTCGAGACTATTGGAAAAATCAATAATGCTGAACTAAGGTACGATTCCAAAGGAATGCCGACTGGAATAGCTGTAGTTGAATACGATAACGTCGAAGACGCAGATGTCTGTATCGAAAGGTTAAATAACTATAACTATGGTGGTTGTGATCTAGATATATCTTATGCTAAACGTCTCTAGTATTATTTTTTAACTTTATACACTTTCGTACTATTCGGATGTGCTGTAAGTATATTTTGTCCTTATCCAGGCTTTCTCGTTATATATCGTCATTTTAAAATAAAGAGTAAAATACAGAAAGGGGCTTCAGGAGGCTCATGTGATGCACGTAAACAATTCTACTCCAATAAATTCTAATCATTGTAGTTTTTGGAGAGTACTTTATCTTTTCGTTACGCTTTCATTTCTCCTCCCGTAGAAAAACCTTTTGATAGCAAAGAATGAACAGTTTCATACATCCCTAGAAAGATAGCACCACCTGCACTGATCCACATAGTCCGAGGCCCCACTCCACTGAAAAATACTGTAGGACCTTCTTCTCTATAAATTTTGATGATTACGCTCCCAAGTGAAGAAGTTTTTTTGCCAAGCATCAATCTAGTCTTTAAGAAATCCAAAGGTGTTGTTGTAGCTGCCGCAATACCACCCGCAATAGAACCGCATATAGCCCCCTTCCAAGGCTCTACTTTGGTTTGGTCATTGGCTCTTGCCCAAGTCTTTTTTAGATACTCGTATAGGGGAAATTGTATACAGGTGAACGGTATTTCTCTCATGATGGTGGTAGACCATCCCCTATAAAGATTCTTCCTTAAACCCTCCTTATTATCATTTCGTAAAATTGACTGTAGAGTTTGCCAGGAGGAGTTTGTAGAATGAACTTGCGTCCTTTGTTTAACGACTTCTGCAGGAACACGGACAAGACATGCACAAATTTCACCAATAGAAGAAGAGAGCATGTGTGTTGTTGTGTCAATCAATTGCTCGGATCCCGGTGGGCATAGTTTACTGATATATGGTCTTGATTTCACTTTCATATAGTCATAACTGATAAAGAAAAGGGAAGCACCTGGTGCAGATGCTACAACAGCGCTTCCCAAGCCGCGATATATGCCTTTGTACCCCCCATTAGCAAAGAATCCACCCTTAGCTTGAATTCTGGTCTTGATTGTGTCTATGGGGAAAAATACCAAGTCCGTAGAAGTACCAGCGGCGGCGCCACTTAGCAAGGAAAGAAAGAAAGTATTCATAGCAAACTTTTCACACCGAATATTGGTCCATCGATAGATGTAAGTACATGAAAGTGTTCAAGACTACATAACCGAAACTTCATTAATCTCGAATTCTCTCGAGGGCGCACTACACAATCAGTATTTTTATATGCAAAACAGCGTTCAGTAAGCGAGAAAAAAGGTGTTTGCGCTTGCATTATATTATCATTACTGTACAAATAGATAAACAAAACAGTAGTAAATCAAACACAATACATATATCCTTCTACCTATGAGACCGCGTAAATAGGACAAGAATTTAATTGCTCCTTTAATGATATTAGATGACTAATAATCTATGTACTATACAGTGCTAAAAATACTTTATCGATCAATTTAACTTAGCTAATAAAGAGTCAATGTCAACTTCAATAACTGGTGCAGTAGCCGCATTTGAAAATTGACGGGTTCTTGATTCAGCCTCCCGTTGTTTTATTTTTCTCAATTTGTTCAAAGACCCAAACCCAGATACTTCTCTATTTAACTTGAATGGTTGCAAGAAAAAGTTACAAACAGAGAAAGAGTCACCCATAGTGGCAATTTCATGAATGATATCTTCGACACAAATAATTCCATTCTCTCCTAATTTTTCCTCAACAATGTTATTGTCGTTGAGAACTATTTCGTGAGGTTCAGCGTCATTATCACCTTGATGCATTATTTTACCTCTCTTCTGGATCAAAGAACGAATAGAAGATAGAGAAGGTTTCCCGATTACTACGTATGGTGCAATAACCTTCAGCAACGGATATACATTCTTGGTCAATTTGACGAAAACACCGGTATCAGTTTCAATCAATCTAAGCAAAGATAAAATTTTGAATGCTTTGTTAGGAATATTTACAGCAAGCGGACCTCTCACTCTAACAACAAAAAGTAAAGCAGGTTTACCGTCGTAGTTAGTCTTCTCTCTGATCAAACCATCGTCCTCTTCATCATCGCTTTCCGCCAAGTCGACAGATTTTTCTTCTGTATTGATGGCTTTTTCTGTTATTCTTAAAATAAAATCCCTCTCAGATGCAATATGCTGCGTCTCATTCTTGGCTTTCTTGTCTTCTAATATGGAAACTCTTTTGATTCTCTCCTTTTCTCTAGAAGTAGCCAACGTCTTTGCAACTATACTTTCAGCTCTGACAAATTTGTTCTTGTTACTTCTCTTTCTCTTTATTTGTTCTTCTCTCTTTTTCTTTGCTAATTCTTGTTTCTCGATCCTTGTTCTATCGGCATTTCTTCTTTTCCTCAAGAGGATTTCTGGATTAGAATTAAGAGTATGAGTTTTACTATCTTGAGCTGAAGACATTATGATTTATGTTATTAACTCTTCGTGCTTTTCTCAGTCTCTATTTATTAAAGACGGTTCTCAAAAATATTAAGCTATTAAGACTCTTCTCATCTCATCGCTTCCGATTTCTTTCAAGCAAAGGTGAAAAAAATTTTCTTTCTTGCAAAAAACCCCACTCCGTACAGTGTGATGGAGTTAATACTTTTAAACATGCTCCTCAGGACCTGAAGTTTTTTAATACCATTAATGAGAATAGCATAACAATTGCAAGAAAATTGAAAATTCATTGCCTCTACAGTGTTATTGCGTCATTTAGGTAAATTATTGCATTTCTCTCACAAAAAGCTATGAAAGTTATCAATCTGAAAAAGGATTCTTTCAACAAGGGAGGAGCAGTAATTACTCTGTTACCGGAGGACAAGGAAGATTTGTTTACGATTTACCAAATTGTGGATAAAGATGACGAGTTGATATTCAAGAAAAAGTTTACATCTAAGCTTGATGAAGCTGGTAAGAAGAAAAGTACAGATTTAGTTAAATTGAAGATCAAAGTAATATCTGAGGATTTTGATATGAAAGATGAGTATCTAAAATACAAAGGTATTACTGTTACCGATGAAAGTGGGAGTAGTAATGTCGATATACCTGTTGGTAAATATTTGAGCTTCACCCTAGACTATGCATATCCCTTCACTATTATAAAACAGAACTTTAATAAATTCATGCAAAAGCTTTTAAATGAAGCCTGTAATATTGAATATAAATCAGATACTGCAGCAGTGGTTCTACAGGAGGGGATCGCCCACGTTTGTTTAGTGACGGCCTCCTCTACTATATTAAAACAAAAAATTGAGTATAGTATGCCAAAAAAGAAGAGAACCACTGATGTAATGAAATTCGATGAGAAAACCGAAAAATTCTATAAATCTATTTACAACGCGATGAAAAAAGACCTAAATTTTGAAAAGTTAAAAACTATCATTCTTTGTTCTCCTGGATTTTATGCTAAGATCTTGATGGACAAAATTCTACAGTATGCTGAAGAGGAACACAATAAGAAAATACTCGACAATAAAGAAATGTTCTTTATTGCCCATTGCTCCACGGGCTATTTACAGGGCATTAATGAAGTTTTAAAGAATCCATTATACACTTCAAAGCTCCAAGATACAAAATACTCTAAAGAGATCATTGTGATGGATGAATTTTTGTTACACTTAAATAAGGATGATGATAAAGCTTGGTATGGTGAAAACGAAGTTGTTAAAGCTGCAGATTATGGGGCGATTAATTATCTATTGTTAACGGATAAAATTTTGCATTCAGATAATATTGCACAGAGGGAGAAGTATTTGCAACTAATGGATTCTGTTGAGAGTAATGGGGGAAAAACATTGGTGTTAAGCACTTTGCATTCTCTCGGAGAAGAACTTGACCAACTGACAGGTATAGCTTGCATTCTCAAGTATCCACTTCCTGATCTTGACGAAGATGGTGAGGAATGAAATCATTATATAAAAAATATAATGTACATGTAAAATTTAAATTTTAAAAAATCCGATGTTTTTCTTCCTACTTTATTTCTCTATGATCACTTGAAAAACCACATATAATTGAACTTTGGAGGCAGTTGAGTTACATATATGTATACCACGTGAATTTTTTCTGTTTATTTTTGATATTATTTTAATATAATAAACAAATTTATAAAATTATTAATTTTTAATTATTAATTTTTAGTTGGTTTTGAATTCCGAACATTAAATATATTTTAAAGAAACATTTTTTAATTTTGTAGTTTTTATTTTAGATTTTTCGAACATGAAAACCAAACAATAACGAGCAAGAACAGCCGCTCTTCTGTAATAAAAAAAAAAACGGCCCAGGGCTATTTCAAGGATTACTCGCGCAGACATACATGGATAATAGGGGAGGATTCCCTACATTTGCTTACGCAAAAGCAATAGTAGTAATAGTGGAAAGAAAGGCAAAGGAAAAACTGTAATTAGGTGGCATTTATCTTGAGGTTAAAAACAAAGAAGAAAAGGAAAGGAAAGCCTTGAGAAAATTGTTTTCTATCAATTCTCAATGCATTATTCATTAGTGTTTCACCGTATCTTCTACTTATACTCTAGGCTAAACTTTTCGCTCCCCCAACACTCTCATTTCGATTTCTTACTTTGGTATATCATAAATTAACTCTTACACCTTGGCGCGGTTTTTGGAGTCACGATAGTATATTATGTTTAGATTAGTGCGTGAACTCTACCTGTAATTTGATAGTACATACTGACGTCAATTATTAACCATTCTATGAGAAATGTAACATATTTTACAACCTGTTCACTAAGTATTAGTCACGCACAGTAGGGTATAACTTGAGCTGGGCAATATCAAACGAACTAAAAAATCATGAAGTCATAGCCATTTTCTTATGTAATATATTCAAATTATAACGTACCCACCTATATGAAATACAATGGTTAAAAAGTTACATACCCAGAACAAAAAATTGAATTTTTCTTAATTTTTACTTTCGATCTTCTTTATCAACTCCTTGTATTTTTCGGTGGAGAATGACTTTGGCCTTTCAATTGGAGCACCAACAGCTCTATCGATGATTAACTGAGGTAACACACCAATGGCCCTGGCAACGCCAAACAGTACAGTATAGAACGAAGCCTCTGTTAGGCCATAGTACTGCAATAAAACACCGGAATGCGAATCAACATTTGGCCATGGATTCTTGGTCTTGCCGTGCTTGGTTAGAACGCCTGGGGCAACATCATAAATAGTGGAGACTAGCCTAAATAATTCATAGTCTGGGAAATGTTTCAATGCAAATTCACGTTGAGCCATATAACGAGGATCGGTTTTCCTTAAGACAGCATGGCCATAACCTGGAACAACTCTTCCTGCATTCAAAGTGTCCCACAAGTACTTTTCAATTGTTTCTTTCGAATAATCCCCTTTCACTTCTTCTCTCAATTTAAATAGCCATTCTAAAACTTCTTGATTGGCACGTCCATGCAATGGGCCAGCTAAACCGTTCAAACCAGCGGCTAAAGATAGGTAAGGCGAAGACAAGGCAGAACCCACTAAATGTGTGGTGTGAGCAGAGACATTACCACCTTCATGATCGGAATGAATTGTTAGATATAGTCTCATCAAGTCAATAAAATCTTTGTTTTCATAACCCAAAAGCTGAGCTAGGTTTTTACCGTAGTCGGCATTAGGATCGGTAGATGTAATTTTTCCATCTTTGAATACATTGCGGTAAATTTTGGAGGCAATGACAGGTAGCTTACCCAGTAAGTCCAACGAATCTTCAAAGGTGTAGCTCCAGTACTCCTTCTTAGAAACACCTTGAGCATATGCTTTGGCGAACTTAGATTCACTTTCCAAAGCAGTTACTGCAATAGAAAATTGTGCCATTGGATGTAGGTTCTTTGGCAGGTTATCTAAAAGTCGGATGACGTGCTCTGGAATTTCTGACCTGGCAGCTAGATCTGCAGAAAGAGCTTTGACTTGAGCATCGGTGGGTATTTCACCCGTCAAAAGTAACCAAAATAGAGCTTCTGGTAAAGGTTCAGTACTTCCCTCAGCCTTTGGTAGTTCCCTTTGAATTTCAGGAATGGTACGACCCCTAAATCTGATACCTTCCTCAGGATCTAAAACTGAACCTTCCCAAACAAGGCCTTTGATACCTCTCATACCACCATAAGCTTGCTCCAGTAGAACTTCACCAATGACAGTTTTACCATGTTCTTTCTTAAATTTTTTAATTTCTTCTGCTTTTGCTGGAATAATTTCAGCAAATCTCTCCTTTAACGTTTGTTCAGAGGCGCTACTGTAATGGCGAGCGTTTAACAGCGCGAAAAGAGCCTTTTGCGTATTTTGGCATGATCTGGCAGAGTTTCTTGTTAAGAAACTTTTGCTAGTAGTTGATAATATCGCTGACATTTCGTGTATAATACTTTATTGTTTTTTGATATGCTTCCTTTTTCTAGCGGTTCTAATTCTAACTATTTGAAGGCAAATAAACGAGCAAAAACGATCCTGATCTGAATTCTGTAGACAATGATTGTTTTCCCTTAAATGTATCATTCATTTTAGGGGAAGCGTAAAAAGACGTTGTTGCAAATCTTGAGTGTTTATATAATGAATGGATACCAATTGACATTCTCAAACAACATAAAGTCGGATAAGTCGATAGTATCGGGAAAGGTCCACAGGGATTACGGTCCTCCAATAACACAGAAGTATTTTTGGTCTAGCGGGGGTCATACTTTTCCAATTCCGGGCGGCTGCAGCGGGAAAAAACGTGACGCCTTTTAGCACAAAAAGCAAGGTAAATACGAAAACAAAGGAAATGCAAACGTAAAAGCGGTCATTTTACAAAGATTAACAGAGCCGCCAGTGAAATGCGAACTTCGGAGGTTTCTTTACTTGTTTCGGGTAAACTCCTTTCATTGAAGGCCTTGTTGGAGCATGCAGCAATCCCTAAACTGCGTTCTTGCCAATGTTGATTTGTTTTTCATGACCTTTTTTTCCGAAGAGAAAGTAACAAGCGTAGTAGCCCCTTAAATCGGTACCTGAATAAGTGAATCGGAAAATCAATCTGACAAGGGGAATCACTGAATTAATACTGATAAGATGATTTTTCATTTTCTTATGCAGATGAAACTCTTTGCAATTGTAGCAGAATATTACCAAAAAGTAAACAAATGGGGGCGAGCCGGGACTCGAACCCGGGACCTCCCGCACCCTAAGCGAGAATCATACCTCTAGACCACACGCCCTCTTTATCTTACAGCATATAAATGAGGAGGATATGTAGTCATAGTAATAAGAAGTAAGTAACCGATCATGCAGAATTATTGTTTTTGTTCTGAGAATTGGGTGAATTTTGAGATTGTTGTAATATAAATCAACTATCATCTACTAACTAGTAGTCATATTACTAGTATATTATCATATACGGTGTTAGAAGATGTTGGAATAAGTGATTACCACTATACATTTATTCATATAAATTGTTGTAGTTGATGACGAACATTCTTTAACATGATACTAATGATGTTGAGTAAATTAATACTAACATTCTTATGGTGATACCAATTTAAATGGAGTAGGGAAATTCTAATTATAGAATTTCCTGCACTAATAAGATAAAGATCTATTAATTGTCCAGAACTTAGTATATAAGAAGATGAGTTAACACTAAATTCTTATCATCAACACTCTGATTTATGTCTGAACCTTTTGGTTTAATACAACCAATCAGCGTGTGTTTTATATACCTCTCTTATATAGATTAAGAAGGAACGACTATTCTTAATTATTACAACTTACTAAACTACTAATTATCAACAGAAGATGACGCAAATGATGAGATATAGTCATCTAAACTAGTGGAAGCTGAAACGCAAGGATTGATAATGTAATAGGATCAATGAATAAGAACATATAAAACGATGATAATAATGTTTATAGAATTGTGTAGAATTGCAGATTCCCTTTTATGGATTCCTAAATCCCTGAGGAGAACTTCTAGTATATCTACATACTTAATATTATTGCCTTATAAAAAATGGAATCCCAAAAATTACATCAAACTCCACTATTATCTCATGGTAGCGCCTATGCTTCGGTTACTTCTAAGGAAGTTCCATCAAAATCAACATCCTGAAACGTCTCAAGCTGAAACAAAGGTGAGAAATCACGTCTTACCACCACACACTTTAACATCAGAAGAAAACTTTTCTACATGGGTCAAATTTTACATCAGATTTTTGAAAAATTCTAATCTCGGTGACATCATTCCAAATGACCAGGGTGAAATAAAAAGACAAATGACTTATGAAGAACATGCGTATATTTACAATACCTTCCAAACATTTGCCCCATTTCATTTATTACCAACATGGGTAAGACAAATTTTAGAAATTAATTATGCTGATATCCTTACAGTCCTTTGTAAAAGTGTGGTCAAAATGCAGACTAGCAATCAAGAATTAAAAGACTGGATAGCTCTCGCCAACCTTGAGTACAACGGAAGTACATCTGCTGATGCATTTGAGATTACAGTCAGCACGATTATTCAAAGGCTAAAAGAAAACAATATCAATGTTAGCGACAGATTGGGCTGTCAACTAATACTTAAAGGTCTATCCGGTGACTACAAATACCTACGTAATCAATATCGTACCAAAACGAACATGAAACTTTCCCAATTATTCGCTGAAATTCAATTAATATATGACGATAATAAAATCATGAATCTAAATAAACCGGCCCAATCCAAACAACACAGCGAATACAGAAATGTTTCTCGCACATCTCCAAACACGACTAACACGAAGGTTACAACTCGCAATTATCATACAACAAATAATTCAAAACCAAGAGCAGCAAAAGCTCACAATATTGCTACATCGAGTAAATTCTCAAGGATGAACAATGATTACATTAATGAATCAACCGTTTCATCACAACACTTAAGCGATGACAACGAACTTAGTCTTAGGCCAGCAAGAGAAAAAATCTAAGACAACTCACACAATAGACTCGAATGATGAACTACCTGATCACCTTCTTATTGACTCAGGAGCTTCACAAACGCTTGTCAGATCAGCCCATTATCTACACCATGCAACACCCAATTCTGAAATAAACATAGTCGATGCTCAAAAACAAGACATTCCTATAAATGCCATTGGTAATCTTCACTTCAACTTTAAGAACGGAACCAAAACATCAATAAAAGCACTGCACACACCAAACATAGCCTATGATCTATTAAGTTTGAGTGAGCTGGCTAACCAAGATATTACTGCCTGCTTTACCAGAAACACTTTAGAAAGATCGGATGGTACAGTACTAGCCCCCATAGTCAAACATGGAGACTTTTACTGGTTATCTAAAAAATACCTAATCCCTTCACAAATTTCAAAGCTAACAATAAACAACGTCAATAACAGCAAAAGCGTAAATAAATATCCATATCCGTTAATACATCGAATGCTTGGACATGCTAACGTCCAAAGTATTCAGAAGTCTCTTAAGAAAAATGCAGTTACGTATTTAAAAGAATCGGATATTGAATGGTCTAACGCTAGTACATATCAATGTCCCGACTGTCTAATCGGCAAAAGCACGAAACATAGACATGTCAAAGGATCACGACTAAAGTACCAAGAATCATATGAGCCTTTTCAGTACTTACATACCGATATATTTGGTCCTGTTCATCACTTACCGAAAAGTGCTCCTTCTTACTTTATATCGTTTACAGATGAGAAAACAAGATTCCAATGGGTCTACCCATTACATGACCGTCGTGAAGAATCTATCCTCAATGTTTTTACATCGTTATTAGCATTTATTAAGAACCAATTCAATGCTCGAGTTCTAGTTATCCAGATGGATCGTGGTTCCGAGTACACGAACAAAACTCTTCATAAGTTCTTTACGAACAGAGGCATTACTGCTTGCTATACAACCACGGCAGATTCTAGAGCACACGGTGTCGCTGAAAGATTAAATCGTACTTTATTAAATGATTGTCGTACACTACTTCATTGTAGTGGTCTACCAAATCATCTATGGTTCTCAGCAGTCGAATTTTCTACTATAATAAGAAATTCATTAGTCTCACCAAAAAACGATAAATCTGCACGACAACATGCAGGTTTAGCTGGACTGGACATTACTACTATACTACCTTTCGGTCAACCAGTTATAGTTAACAACCATAATCCCGACTCGAAAATACATCCTCGTGGCATTCCAGGTTACGCCTTACATCCATCTCGGAACTCTTATGGCTATATTATCTATCTTCCGTCCTTAAAAAAGACAGTAGATACTACCAATTACGTTATATTACAAGACAAGCAATCTAAATTGGACCAATTCAACTACGATACACTCACCTTTGATGATGATCTCAATCGTTTAACAGCCCATAGCCAATCCTTTATCGAGCAAAGTGAAACAGAGCAGTCATATGATCAAAATGAAGAATCTGATCATGACTATCAATCGGAGATTGAAATAAACTCTGATCCTCTAATGAACGATTTCTCGTCCCAGTCAACGAACCATTTACAATTAGACCACAAACCAGTCCAAAAGGTACGCGCACCAAAGGAAGTTGATGCTGACATATCTGAATACAATATTCTTCCATTCCCTACACGATCTCGGACACCCCATATCATCAATAAAGAGAGTACCGAAATGGGTGGTACCATTGAATCAGATATCACTTCACCTAGACACTCGTCTACGTTCACTGCACGAAACCAAAATCTACCTGGTAGTCCCAATGATATGATTGATTTGACTTCACAGGATAGAGTTAATTCTGGACTTGAAAACATCCAAACTACCCGTTTGGGTGGTACGGAGAAACCATATCTTCAACAAAATAGTGATACAAATATCAAATACAGGACTACAAAAGGTACGCCCTCAATAGATGACCCTCCGCCTGGCAGTAACTCTACTACTTCCACCATCTCTATTGAAACAAAGGCTGTATGTGATAATACACCCTCCATTGATACGGATCCGTCAGAATATAAATCTCCTGACCATGCGACTCCTAATATAATCCCTGACAAATCCTCCAAAACTATTACGGCTGATTCTATTCTTGACGACCTCCCACTTCCTGACCTAACCCATGAATCTCATACGGACACTTCTGATGTTTCAAAAGATATTCCACACATACACTCTCGTCAGACTAATTCCAGTTTGGGTGGTATGGATGATCCTAATGATCTGACTACTACCAAAAGTAAGAAAAGGTCATTAGAAGATAATGAAACTGAAATTGAGGTATCCCGAGACACATGGAATAATAAGAATATGAGAAGTCTGGAACCACCAAGATCAAAGAAACGTATAAATCTAATTGCAGCAATAAAAGGAGTAAAATCAATCAAACCAGTTCGAACGACCTTAAGATATGATGAAGCAATCACATATAATAAAAACAACAAAGAAAAGGACAGATATATTGAAGCTTATCATAAAGAAGTTAACCAACTGTTGAAAATGAACACTTGGGATACAGACAAATATTATGATAGAAATGATATAGATCCTAAGAAAATAATAAACTCAATGTTTATATTTAACAAAAAACGTGATGGTACACACAAAGCTAGATTTGTTGCAAGAGGCGACATTCAACACCCCGATACATATGAATCTGGTATGCAATCCAATACCGTACATCACTATGCACTGATGACGTCACTGTCAATCGCATTAGACAATGACTATTATATCACACAGCTAGACATATCCTCTGCTTACTTATATGCTGATATCAAAGAAGAATTATACATAAGACCTCCACCACATTTAGGTTTGAATAATAAGTTACTACGTTTGAGAAAATCACTCTATGGTTTGAAACAAAGTGGTGCAAACTGGTATGAAACCATTAAATCATATTTAATAAATTGTTGTGAAATGCAAGAAGTTCGTGGATGGTCATGTGTTTTTAGAAATAGTGAAGTCACAATATGTTTATTTGTTGACGATATGATTCTATTTAGCAAAGACTTAAATGCGAATAAGAAAATCATAGCAACACTGAAGAAACAATACGATACAAAGATTATAAATCTAGGTGAAAGTGATAACGAAATTCAATACGACATACTTGGATTAGAAATCAAATATCAAAGAAGTAAGTACATGAAATTAGGTATGGAAAAATCTTTGACAGAAAAATTACCCAAACTAAACGTTCATTTGAATCCAAAAGGAAAGAAACTTAGTGCTCCAGGTCAACCAGGTCTTTATATAGATCAGGATGAACTAGAAATAGACGAAGATGAATACAAAGAGAAAGTACATGAAATGCAAAAGTTGATTGGTCTAGCTTCATATGTTGGATATAAATTTAGGTTTGACTTACTATACTACATCAACACACTTGCACAACATATATTATTCCCCTCTAGGCAAGTTTTAGACATGACATATGAGTTGATACAATTCATGTGGGACACTAGAGATAAACAATTGATATGGCACAGAAACAAACCTACCAAGCCAGATAATAAATTAGTCGCAATAAGCGATGCCTCATATGGTAACCAACCATATTACAAATCACAAGTTGGTAACATTTTCCTACTTAACGGAAAAGTGATTGGAGGAAAGTCGACAAAGGCTTCGTTAACATGCACTTCAACTACAGAAGCAGAAATACACGCAGTAAGTGAAGCCATTCCACTATTGAATAACCTCAGTCACCTTGTGCAAGAACTTAACAAAAAACCAATCATTAAAGGCTTACTTACCGATAGTAGATCAACGATCAGTATAATTAAGTCTACTAATGAAGAGAAATTTAGGAACAGATTTTTTGGCACAAAGGCAATGAGACTTAGAGATGAAGTATCAAGTAATAATTTATACATATACTACATCGAAACCAAGAAGAACATTGCTGATGTGATGACAAAACCCCTTCCGATAAAAACATTTAAAAGATTAACAAACAAATGGATTCATTAGACTTATTACATTATGGGTGGTATGTTGTAATATAAATCAACTATCATCTACTAACTAGTAGTCATATTACTAGTATATTATCATATACGGTGTTAGAAGATGTTGGAATAAGTGATTACCACTATACATTTATTCATATAAATTGTTGTAGTTGATGACGAACATTCTTTAACATGATACTAATGATGTTGAGTAAATTAATACTAACATTCTTATGGTGATACCAATTTAAATGGAGTAGGGAAATTCTAATTATAGAATTTCCTGCACTAATAAGATAAAGATCTATTAATTGTCCAGAACTTAGTATATAAGAAGATGAGTTAACACTAAATTCTTATCATCAACACTCTGATTTATGTCTGAACCTTTTGGTTTAATACAACCAATCAGCGTGTGTTTTATATACCTCTCTTATATAGATTAAGAAGGAACGACTATTCTTAATTATTACAACTTACTAAACTACTAATTATCAACAGAAGATGACGCAAATGATGAGATATAGTCATCTAAACTAGTGGAAGCTGAAACGCAAGGATTGATAATGTAATAGGATCAATGAATAAGAACATATAAAACGATGATAATAATGTTTATAGAATTGTGTAGAATTGCAGATTCCCTTTTATGGATTCCTAAATCCCTGAGGAGAACTTCTAGTATATCTACATACTTAATATTATTGCCTTATAAAAAATGGAATCCCAACAATTACATCAAACTCCACTATTATCTCAATATTTGAGATCTTCTGTTGTATTACGGGCTCGAGTAATACCGGGATGTCTTGACAATCCTAATATACTATCTTAGGGAAGTAACTTATTGTCAAAACGACTTATCAACTTAATTCACGGGATGTTACTTATCCTATATATTATATAAGATATGGTTTATACTAAATAGTGGAAGCGCGGAATCTCGGATCTAACTAATTGTTCAGGTATTTATACATTTGATTAGTTCAGCTCGGAAAAGCAGAGTTTTACCTTATGTTGTTCAATCTGTTCGTTTCGTTATAAGATTGTTTCATATGTGTTTTATGAACGTTTAGAATGATGTATTGTCATACTGACGTATCTCATCTTAAGATACAACATTTTCCAGTATTCCAAGTGACTCCATGGCCAAGTTGGTTAAGGCGTGCGACTGTTAATCGCAAGATCGTGAGTTCAACCCTCACTGGGGTCGATTTTTTTGTTATCTGTTCGATCTTGCTCTTGTATAAAAGCAGTGAACAGTAAATACTTGAGTGTTGTAGCTTATAAAGGAAAGCAGCCTCTTGTACCTTTGATGCGTTATGAAACGCCGTTGCGTTTTCTTAAGTCGTTAGACGTCTCAACAGCGGGTGTAAATGTGCTTTTCTAAGCATAAATCCATCCGATCAAAATGCAGAGAACAGTGATTTAAAAAATAATATAAATGAAATACAATAGGGGTCGATTTATTTTTATCTTTGCCGAGCTTTTCATAAATAATGGATTATAAGAATATATAATGAGGATCACAAACATTTTGAATTGTGTTTTTCAAAAAATTTAAAAGAAAACTTTATCGTTGCTAGGTAACGCGAAGGGGTGAACCATAACGTACGAGTTTTGCCTTGTCGCAATACCTGCGTAAGCGTTATACCAGGCGATGAAGGCAACTATCACACCAAGAACACCTCCAGCTCTAGTAACTCCTGTCTCGCCTGTGAAATTCCCAATTGACAGGAGTAAAAAGGTAACAGCTAAGAGGAAGAATAAGGCAAAAAACATTACGGTTGACTTCATGGTGCAGACAGCAAGACCAAAAGTGAAAAGTGCCCATCCCAAAAGGTAAAATCCTAGTGCATTTCCAAGATCAGATTCTTTGTCTTTGTAGGCATCCAAAATGCCAAACCAAGGAATATAAATAGCACCAAAACTTAACCAAAATCCACCAAAGGAACAGAGTGCTGTACCACCAAAAGTGTTCTCTAAAGCGATTTCCCAGATACCAGCAATTAGTTGAACAAGGCCACCGTAAAACATGGCACATCCAACAACAACATTAGGAATAGTGATACCTTGAGCTCTTGCATTGAACATGGATAATACAAACGTAGTGAGGGCGAAACCAGAAAGACCTAGGGGAGCAGGATTGGCGAATTTATGGACAGGCGCAGGAGCTAAACCTGGATTCAAAGTACCACCAAATGCCTCGACCAAATCATCCCTTAAAAATTTCTGGCGACCAATATAGATGTATTCGTTGTTTTTGCCCGCGGTATATATTTTACAAAGGGACTCTTGCGAATGGCGACTGTGGTCCTTGTTTTCACAAATGAATTCACCCTCGGAAGAATCAAGCGCCTTAGGGTTTTCGAAAGCAGTGTTTCCGCTGCGTTGATCTCTGTCAGACATGCCGTATTTTTCTATATCGTAGATGAATGATTCAATTGAACTATAGAGAGGTATATAGTTATTTAAAGCTACTTCAGGCTGTAACTAAATCAGTAGGATGGTCCTACTGCTTTATATACTTCGCATGTTTAAAAATGATTTCAGTCATTTTCGGAGTACACAGCTGGTTGAGAATTAAATCCGCTGCAGTTGCTTATTATCTTCATAAATGAGGAGACTGTTGATGATCAATTGAAATTATTGCGGGGTGTATGCACGAACTGTTATTATTAATGTCATGTCGGCTGGTATCGAGATTCTCTGTCCGCTGCTACGCTGAAATGGAGCCGATCCAGCCGTGCCCGCTGTATCGTCTAATTGGTCGACGGACCCACTTTTACCGCCATGGTTGAAATGAAGGTTAGCCTGTCTGCATTGCGTTTCTATCTACTTAAAACACGAAAGATAAATTATACTACGTACTACGGTAGCCCTAAAGAATGTTAAGGAATTTTAAATTGTCCATTCATCGAAATAGACCACTTCTTTGTCATGCTTGGAGGCGGGGAACATCTTGAAATAGTTAAATATGGAAAATTCTTCTTCATCCTCTGATGCTTGGTTTCCTGCCTCCATTTGACTCTCACCTTGGTTCATTTGTAAAATACTCTCCAAGGTTACTCTATAGCAGTCGTGTGTGACCTTTTCCAGTTTATCGTCGTACATCAGGACTTCACACAGAGACCTGATATTTGACGGTGTCAACTCGACATTGGCTACTTGGGCTGCTGTAATGAAATCCAAGATTTCCTGCGTAGTAGAATAGTTCTTTACATTTGGAGCATAAAAGACGTTCCTATTGGGTCCGTTTTCGAAATTCTTGAAGCCATTAGGAAAGGTGTTCTCTGATATGAACCTCCAGACAATAGTCAATAAACTATTGATGAATTCTATATCTAGTTCTCCATCTGTAAACCATGGCCCTCCTGTGATGTCCACAGACGGTTGTAAACTGTATAGCATGTAGATCTTTCTTGTAGGAAACTTCACACTCTTGACACTCTTCACATATCTTTGAGATTCTAAACTCTTTAAACATTTCAGGACTACGTGCTGGTGGAGGTTGGTTCTTGCCTTGATAGTCTTGGACCATATCCCTTCTCTACCACTGGCTTCGATGTAAGAATATACTAATGCCTCTTCAGCTGACATGGTGGCTTTCTTTTGTGCCTCCGCTTCCAAAACACCCTGGAATTTTAATTCATCGTTTTGTTTTACTAATTTGATCAAATTCTTATCTAGCAATTCCTGTACAATGGACATCAAGTCCGTTAATGATTCGATTCCCATCTGCTTTTGAAGTTCTTGTTGCGTAAATAATGCGCCTATACCTTTTGACATCATCTGGCTGTGTAGAGCTTTAGCATTGTCCGACAGGTGTAACCCATTTTCTATCATTCCACTCATATTTGGGTTGTTTGTTGGTTCAGTGAGTTCCTCACTCGGTTGAAATCCTCTGTAATGATCTCATCTCATTTACACATCAAAGGATAGCCTGAAAATTTTTAATATAAAGGAATTTTTGAAGGAAAAAAAGTATCTGTGCGCGATGTCACTGCGAAAACAAACGTGAGACTGAAGAATCGCGATATAACATAGCTTTATTATATAGATACTTTCAAATAAAGACTTGTCGTTACGTTGAGAGATAAATGTGGGCAGGTCGTCCTGTGTGATGTAGTCAATATTGCGGACGTGCAGAAGTTATTATATAAGGCTGCTTTCTTTCTCCATTGTTCGTATGTGGATAAAGTCTTGTAAATTCTGGTGTAATCGTAGAATTTTAATATTTAATCTTCAATCTCTTTACACGCTTTTCAAACTATAAATGTCCAGTCGAATATACTATAATAACCATGTTTTTTTTTTAGATACTATATTAGAATAAATAATAACTAAAAATAAAAAAAAGAGTACCTGAAGAAAGCAAACAGAGTGAGAAAAATGAAAAGAGGCTTCTTTTGTTATGCATGCTATTCATATTTAAAATAGCAACCGGTGGTATCTAAAATAATATTTGATTGATCACTACTTTTCTTGAAGAAAAACGGTTACTAATTTGAAGAAATAATAATCAAATTTATTGCTTGAAAAAGGAAAAAATTCATTGATATCTTGAGAAATCAAAAGACACTAACTAGGTAAGGAAGAAGAGAAAACCTCCTTGGATGATAGATTTATATACCTACTCAAGCTTAGAGGGTTTACTAAACGGGCTAACAGACTTGACTAGAATTCCGAAGGAATACTCTCCACTATTGGAGCCTTATTTTCAGAATATAGCAAATCATGCGGATCTGAAATCCAGAGCCCTCAAGATATGTCGTTCTAACTTCCGTAAATGGAACATAGAAAATGCAAAAACAGTCAATCCTGAAGTTATAAGAAGGTGTCTTAACTTGTGGTATGTCCTGAAGGGTAAGGAATATAAAAAGTTGAAGAATCCTCCGCCCGCTAATAATATTATCAAAGATGAGATTGATGTGTCGAAAATCAAACACCTAAATGTAGCGAGAATAGAATATGACGAATCTGGTGAACATATAAGTAACCCATTAGAAAATTTAATCTTGGAAGAGGTTGAAGTAAACGATTACATAAAGGAATAAACTTATGGTCGTTTTAGAACCTTGTGGTATTGGGCATTACTGATCTTACACTTTTAATCTTGTTGTTAAAACAAAACCAAAACTGAGAGATACAGGACATCAACTCATGCTGTATGTGGTTGCTAGCCCCAACAATTCTTATACAGTATAATGCAATATAGACAGAAGCAAATTATAGCGAGCAAACATATATGTATGTATATAGTTGAATCGGAATTTTTTTACAGCGCATTCTCTTGAACTGATTATTTTATTAGCTTACGCGATTTACCTAATAGTAACATTTCGAAGCATGTACCTTGTGTACATTTATAGATATCTAGTTTGCCTCGGCCCCAAGTTTAAATAAGGTAGCGTTCACGAAATTCTGGCAGTATTTGCTACGCCATTTCTTGCGGAGCAGCAAAATCATCCTTACTCGGCCTCCTTTTCTAAAAATTTCGATGATATCTGAATTGTACTTATTAACACAAGGAATGAAAAATAGAGGGTGTAACACTATCAGGATATTTTTCGTCCAGGTTAATGATTAGTAAATAAGGAAATTAAGAACAGCATGTCCGTTAGTACACCAGGTGAGTTAGATGCATTAATAGAACAAGCCACCAGTGAGAGCATTCCCAATGGTGACCTTGATCTCTCCATAGCGTTGGAAATTTCAGATGTGTTAAGATCTAGAAGGGTTAATCCCAAAGATTCTATGCGTTGTATAAAGAAAAGGATTTTAAATACGGCCAATAATCCAAATACCCAGTTATCCTCCTGGAAGCTTACAAACATTTGTATTAAAAATGGTGGAACACCATTTATAAAGGAAGTTTGTTCCAGAGAGTTTATGGATACCATGGAGCATGTTATTTTAAAAGAAGACAACAACGAAGAACTTTCTGAGCTCGTGAAGACAATAGTATATGAACTATACGTTGCCTTCAAGAATGACTCGCAATTAAGCTATGTAGCAAGAGTTTATGATAAATTAATTTCTCGTGGCATCAAATTTCCTGACAAGTTGTCACTTTCCAACTCTACAACTGCAATGTTCGATTCGAAAACACCGGCAGATTGGATAGATTCTGACGCTTGCATGGTTTGTTCCAAGAAGTTCTCCCTGCTGAATAGAAAACACCATTGTCGTTCCTGTGGTGGGGTGTTTTGCCAAGAACACTCATCAAATAATATAGCGTTACCTGATTTGGGGATATATGAGTTGGTCAGAGTTTGTGATAACTGCTTTGAAGACTACGATCTAAAGAGGCACGACGGCAGTAAAAAAACAAGAAGACATCGTCATAACAAAAGGAGAAAGGATAGGGACTACTCAACTCCTGAAGATGAAGAGGAGCTGATAAAAAAAGCAATAGAGCTCTCTTTGAAAGAATCCAGAAATAGTACTAGTAGTGAACCTATAGTCCCCATTGTGGAATCGAGAAATGCAGAAAAGTATAGTAGTCCGGGGAAAAGAGAAGAACTGGAAGAGGAAGAAGATCCAGATTTGAAAGCCGCCATACAAGAAAGTTTGAGAGAAGCTGAAGAAGCAAAAAAACGCAGAGAGAGTCAACAAGCCTCCGAGCAGCTTCAACCACAACAGTTACCATTTCAACCTCAGCCTATCCATTCTGTTGAATTGTCTGATGAGGAAAAGGACAATATATACATGTTTGCATCACTCGTTGATAAAATGGAGTCAAGACCCTTGAACGAAATTCTAGAAGATTCAAAATTACAAAATTTAGCGCAGAAAGTATTTGCCTCCAAGGCAAGGTTAAATTTTGCTTTAAACGATAAAGCTCAAAAATACAATACTTTGGTAGAAATGAATGGTAAAATTTCTGATATTATGAATATATACGATAGATTATTGGAGCAACAGCTACAAAGCATCAATTTATCTCAACAGTACACCCTCCCCCAAGTTCCTTCTGACCCATATAGTTACTCAGCGTACCATATGGCAAATCAGCATTACGAAGTACCTTCTCTTCATGAAACGCCATCTTACCAGTACAAACCGCAACAAGAGAGTTCATACCAACAACCAGTTCAGACGAACCTGTTCCCTACTACCAATATTGATCATTTAAAAACAATTAATATGGTACCACATGCGCAACAGAAGCCTCAAGTGCAAGTTGAACTTGCACCCTCTGATCCACCATATCCAAAGGAAGAAGGCGAAGGGGAAGAAGAAAAACAAACAGCACAAGCCCAGAAGTCTTCCACACAAGAAATGCACGAAAGACCGTATCCCGTAGAAACAGAAACGGAAGAAAATTCAATAAATGAACGGCCTCAAGGTATTACACGTTACGATTTTCCAACCGTTCCTGCACGTAAAGTTGTTCAACCGGAGCCAGTTGTGTCAACTCCCGCAATCGCTTCTGGAACCCCAATCCAAGAGGAAAGGGCGCCTACTCCTGAAGAGGAACTTTTAATAGAGCTTTGATATTAGTCTTCTATATGTATTTGTAAGGAGAAACCTAGCATTTATAAAAAAAATACGTAATTGCGTGGCACTTGACTCATACACATTTCTGTCACTAAACTGGTCTCCAAAGAAGATATATATTTATACCTGCACTAACTACAAAACGGTAAACTAAAAACACTAACATGGACATGGACAAAAAGAGAATTCATTTCAAGAAAGCATTTCACTTTTTTAAAAAAAGGGTCTGCCAGAAAAGGAAAGTGATATGACTTCAGAAAGATAATTCCTATTGCATATTTATAGGCGATTCCTACCCGTTTATTAATTTATAAGTATATTCATCCGAGAAAGTAAAGTATAATTTACTGCTCATCCTATACTATAACCGATTGACTTCTAGCCATTATGACAAAAGAACACTATTACCAACCTTCCATGGTATAATCGTGCTGAATACTTGGTGTAACACTGGTAATAAACTTTAAGAAAACTATTAGGTATTGGTCCACACGTAACGAATCATCGATATCGTCTTGTAAATCTTCCCAATCTCCAGCACCCTCCAGTTCTTGTTCTTCTTGCTGCTCTTTCCTTCTTCGTTGCCTAACCACACGAACTTTATCCAGGAGTATTTTCATCACGTTAGCATGCTTACATGGATGAATGGAAACGGATAGTACTGAATTTTTGTAAAAAGGTAGTTTTTCAATAGTGGCTGTTTTTGTTCTATAATCTGCTGATATATCCTCAAACATCTGTTCAGGGCTGAGTGGCGAACCATTCGCGTTGAAGCCCACTATATACATCTTAGGGACCCTATAGGAGGTTGAATAAGCAATATAAAGGTCATAGTACCTTTCCTGGGCATTATCTTTGGTTAAGGTACTTTTAGCATTAAGTTCTTCTGCGTTCTCATTTTCATCCTCATCTTTAATTTCCATGTCCTGTATTAGTTCATCAATATCATCGATAGGCACACCCTTGGTTTCACCATGTAGAGCACTTTGCAAATGATCTGATTCAGAACCTATGTATTCAAGAACGTCATCCTCATCCCCATCTTCTGCAAAACCTTTCATGACCACGTCTGGCCCTTGAACTTCGACACACTGCTCAGCACGTTTATCACAGGGTACCTTTCGGATGATCAGAAACTGCCTATTCTTAGGTAAAAAATCTCTATAACTAATATCTGAAGATTCATCATTCCACTTCCAAGTGGGGAACATGTGACATAAATAATCACCAGCTTGTACAAATTCTTCCGGAGTTATTTGACCGGTGGTTAAAAAGGTCGACGTATGTGTTATAGGAGTAAGATATTCCCTCCAACTACTTAGTGTAGACCTAATCATGATAATATGCTTGTGTTTTTCCTTTATTCTGTTTTGCTGCCAACTTTTAGCTGGGTTATAATATATCAAATGTACGTGATTACTCTGCTACTTACTTTCCTTTAAATAGCCCTTCGCCCTCTTTCCCTTTTAATAGCAATTCCCGAGTACAAAGTTGAAGCCCAAGAAGATGAAATCTGAAAAATACGAAATCTACTAAATACCGATATGAGAAAGCGTCTAAATAACAGCCAATAAAAAAGTTCTTTGCCAACAGATTCGGTGGGCAGTCGAGTAGAAAATGGGCACACTATTTCGAAGAAAGGTACAGAACAAGAAGAACGATTCCGGCGAGGATGATAGAGGGAGCTCTTCTCACAACAAGCGAGAAAACAGGAATCACATTCATCATCAACAGGGATTAGGTCATAAGAGAAGAAGGGGTATAAGTGGCAGTGCAAAAAGAAAAGGTCATAATGAAGATTTGGACAAGGAAAGGGACGGAAACAGCAGAAAACGGTGGAGGGATTCCAGAAGACTTATTTTCATTCTTGGTGCGTTCTTGGGTGTGCTTTTACCATTCAGCTTTGGCGCTTATCATGTACATAATAGCAACAGCGACTTGTTTGACAGCTTTGTGAATTTTGACTCACTTAAAGTGTATTTGGATGATTGGAAAGATGTTCTTCCACAAGGTTTAAGTTCATTTATCGATGATATTCAGGCTGGCAACTACTCGACATCTTCTTTAGATGATCTCAGCGAAAGTTTTGCTGTCGGTAAACAACTGTTACGTGATCACCACATCGAAGCCAAACATCCTGTCGTGATGGTTCCTGGTGTGATTTCTACCGGAATTGAAAGCTGGGGTGTAATCGGAGACGATGAGTGTGATAGTTCTGCTCATTTTCGTAAGCGGTTGTGGGGTAGTTTTTACATGTTGAAGACAATGGTTATGGATAAAGTTTGTTGGTTGAAGCATGTAATGTTGGATCCTGAGACAGGCCTAGACCCACCGAATTTTACGCTACGCGCAGCCCAAGGTTTTGAATCCACTGATTATTTCATTGCAGGATATTGGATTTGGAATAAAGTTTTCCAAAATCTAGGAGTAATTGGCTATGAACCCAACAGGATGACTAGTGCTGCATATGATTGGAGGCTTGCTTATTTGGATCTGGAAAGACGTGATAGATATTTCACAAAGTTGAAGGAACAAATCGAACTCTTTCATCAATTGAATGGCGAAAAGGTCTGTTTGATTGGGCATTCCATGGGATCTCAAATCATCTTTTATTTTATGAAATGGGTTGAGGCTGAAGGGCCTCTTTATGGTAATGGTGGCCGTGGCTGGGTTGACAAACACATAGATTCTTTTATTAATGCTGCAGGGACGCTTCTGGGTGCTCCAAAGGCAGTCCCAGCCCTGATTAGCGGTGAAATGAAGGATACTATTCAATTGAATACGTTGGCTATGTATGGTTTAGAAAAGTTTTTCTCCAGAATTGAAAGAGTAAAAATGTTACAAACGTGGGGCGGTATACCCTCAATGCTACCGAAAGGAGAAGAAGTCATTTGGGGGGATATGAAGTCCTCCTCAGAGGATGCCTTGAATAATAACACTGATACATACGGCAATTTCATTCGTTTTGAAAGGAACACAAGCGATGTTTTCAACAAAAACTTGACGATGAAAGATGCCATTAACATGACTTTGGCAATTTCACCTGAATGGCTCCAGAAAAGGGTACATGAGCAGTACACATTTGGATACTCCAAAACTGAACAAGATTTAAGAGACAACGAGTTACACCACAAGTACTGGTCCAATCCAATGGAGGTACCACTTCCAGAAGCTCCCAATATGAAAATCTACTGTATATACGGCGTAAACAACCCAACAGAAAGGGCATATGTATACAAGGAGGAAAATGACTCATCTGCTCTAAACCTGACCATCGACTACGAAAGCAAGCAACCAGTATTCCTCACAGAGGGCGACGGGACCGTTCCACTGGTAGCGCACTCGATGTGCCACAAGTGGGCCCAGGGTGTTTCACCCTACAACCCTGCCGCCATTAATGTTACCATTGTGGAGATGAAGCATCAGCCAGATCGATTTGACATACGTGGTGGGGCAAAGAGCGCCGAACACGTAGATATTTTAGGCAGCGCGGAGTTGAACGACTACATCTTGAAAATTGCTAGTGGTCACGGTGATCTCGTTGAGCCACGCCAATTGTCTAACTTAAGCCAGTGGGTCTCCCAAATGCCTTTCCCAATGTAAATAAAACAACGTTGATTCACTATCCATCCATCTGTAATTTAAAGAGCGAAAAAAAAAGGCGCGTCGACGCGACGCGCCTTATTGGGCAAGAAAATAAACAAAAGAACAAAAACAAAAACAAAAAAAGACGAGAAAACAAACGAAAAAACAAACGACGGTAGATAGAGGAGAAGGTTTTTGACAGGTTTGTGTAATTGGTTATTTGCTTTTATAGATTATATATACACAAACTTAAAACATTATTTTCTACCTAGGCTGCACAGAGAGTCAATTGCAGCAGTTACGTACGCATAGAGCAAGAACACCATTCATGTCCATTATGAAGCAGAGGCTACCACTGGGAGAGTTTTCCAGCTCAAAGATTAACAAGCTGGCAATTGCCAACATCGCAGACGCCAGTGAGCCTAGGAGCCGTGGAGAAAACAATATCGGGGCCGTGTGTCTGCCCTCTATCAAGAGTTTAATGGTTAGCCCCGAAGTATACGAGAATACGAAGAGCCTGCCTGTTCCCTTAATAAGAAGTGGTGGCGGAGGTGTGGCTTGCACCAGTAAGTCGTCATGCCAGGATAATGTTCGCAAAGAGAAAATATCTAGAGATTATTCAGAGCTTTCCAAGAAGTTACAGATTCGTCTACAGTTTGCTTATTATAAGTACAAAACTAAACAGACAAACAAAAATTTTACAGATTTGAAGTTGAAGCATAGCATTACAAGGCCCTCCAAGGTCGCCACTCGCACTAAGTCAGAGCCGTTAACGAAAAGAAGGAAACTGGTGCTATCTCAGGGCCATTATAAGACTCCTGCGAAGTCTAAGATCAAAACTCCGTCTTCCATTTATGGTTCTCATGGTGACACATCTTCTTTTACATGTTTCCACAATGAAGGCGAAAGTTTAACTATTACCGCGAACATGGACATCACCGATACCACTACGCCAATACGCAACAATATAAATATAAAGCATTCGAACAGTCATAATCGCACACTGTATCAGAAACAAGAAACACCTACAAGCATCAAGGCTGCTAAATCCTTAATACATCTCTTTACAAGTAACCAGTAGTCACACTCCAAACATTCTTTCCTCTTTCTTTCTTCGTTCCCTGTTATGTATATAATAATATTATTACTTTCGTATATCTTCCACATTCTTTTCCACTTTCGCTTTAGTTCTGTATGTATAATTAGATAGAATAACATAAAAATGTTGATTTATAGTCTCTTATCTCACTATCTGTTATAAAGATTCATGATTATTAGAAAGTACAGGAGGAAAAAAAAATGAAGTGAAAAAAAAAAAGAACTGTCCCACTATTTACCAAAGGAAACAGAATCATATAAAGAAGTTGAACAGAACAATACGCACATGAGTCTTCAAAACAACGTTTTAAACCAAATACACCAGGTTTTACTACCCACTGCGCCCACTCTTGATAAACCTAACACCGATGAAATAAAAGATGAATCTTCCTCGGTGGAAAATACAGATGGAAGAAACCACCTCACTAATCAACCACAGCCCAACAATCTGAGTGCTCCTTCCACCAATTCTAATGGTGAATTCATACCGCATATTTTTTATTCGCTACATCAAATAAGGAAAGACCCAAATAATCTTTCAAATCAATTGGAAACCTCAACAGGTTCTATTAGGCATCGCTTGAAACTTTGTAAATCTTTGATATCGGATAACGAAGACACCAAAAACCTATTGAGCAAAACTCCATCAGAGTGGCGGGATATCATTCATCAACGCGAACAAGAATTGCAAATCAAGAGAGATGTTCTGGATGACCTTTATCATAAATTACAACGATAATATATATGGTGTCTATCTTTTCTCTATGTATGCGCATATACCATATCCTTCAGACATGCATGTAAAATGGTGCCTGTGTTTCCCTAGCTATAAGATATATATGTAAGTTAAGAAAACACTCATTTTCTCCCCATATTTATTTTATCCCCGATTAAACCTTTAAAGATTTGCGGAACCATCTCTATCAACCATTCTTCCTTGGAGATAGCTAGACAGTCCCTGATGAATTCCTTCGATGTTAACATTAGTTGCTGATAAAGCACATATTTACTCGGTCTCTGTGCCTTTTCCTTATAATTAGAGAAAAGTATGCTAGAAGGATGAACGTTGACGTTCAGTCCGCCTGATGATTTACCCATGGTGTGGTATCCGGTAGATCCCAACTGCACAATATTCATTGGAAACCCACTGATGAAGCATCGGACTATCCTTCCATTTATGTAGCCTGCCGCATTACTTACTTTCATTCTGGCTTGGTCGTTCTTTTCCACTAAACCAACCTTTTCACTACATCTGAATAGTTGGTTTCTGATATTCCTTACCCTCACCATTGTTTTAAATTGGATTTTATGGTCTTGGCACCAACTTCTGGAGAATTTGGAAGTTCTCCATTGGTTGAAAATTTCTAGATACAGTATATGATCGCTTTCTACTTCACTTATTATACTTGCCGCAGCATCCCTTTTTTGACCAATAAATAATGAAGATGTTTCATGTAACATTGAAACTATGGTCAAACACTCCTCTAATACTCCTTGACATTTTTCGTGCGTAGCAGCTGTATAGAGTACTTTTGCGAATTCAGGTTCACAAGGAAACTCGCACATCATTTTACCTAGGCGAGTGATTGCCCCTTTGCTATTTAAAGCACCCAAAATGTATAAATTTTCCAAAGACTTCCGTAATGTGGGAATGCTTGGCTTATCCATTAAAGGAAATTTTATCAAGTCAGTGACACCAAGCGATAATAATAGTAACACTGTATTAGAAAGGTTTGTTCTAGCAATCTCAGGTTTGGGCATGAGTTCTAATTCGTGCGAATATGACCATTTGGTAAAAATTCTGAAACATTTTCCCGGTCCAACACGACCGGCCCTACCTGCACGCTGATCAACTGAAGCTCTTGAGCATGGTACGGTCAAAAGTTGGCTCATTCCAGTCGAAGGTATGTACGAATTTTCCTTAACAAACCCAGGATCAATGACGTACTTAATACCATCAATAGTTAGCGAGGTTTCTGCAATATTGGTAGCCAACACAACTTTTCTGGTGTTTTCTGGTGTTTTCTGGAAGATTTTCAATTGTTGTTCTTGAGGCAAATTCGCATATATAGGTGTTATAAGCATTTGTCTTGTTCGGGAACCCAACTTAGACATAATTTCCTCCAGCTTAACTTTTGTCCTTTCAATTTCTTCTTGTCCCGTTAAAAACACTAGAATATCTCCCGGTAAAGCCTGCGTAGTGTGAATTTGAAAAATTGTTGTTATGGCAGCATGAATATAGTTTGCCTCCGGCTGCAACGTGTAGTGAATATCTACAGGGTACCTTCTCCCAGGAACGTTGAAAATGGGACAATCATCAAAAAACTCCGAAAACTTTTTTGCATTCATTGTTGCTGATGATATTAGTAGTTTTAGGGTAGGTCTTTGCGGCAAAATCTCTTTCAGTAAGCCTATCAAAATATCTGTAGCCAAGGTTCTTTCATGGGCTTCATCAATCATGATACAAGAATATCTGCTTAACTTGGAATCTGCAAGAAATTCTCTCAGTAGCATACCATCTGTCATATACTTCAGAATCGTCTTATTTGGTGTTGTTTTATCTTCGAAACGAATTTGATAACCCACTTCCTTACCAAGCACAACATTCATCTCATCTGCAACTCTTGCCGCAACAGAGGTAGCAGCCACACGACGCGGTTGTGTTATGGCAATTTGGAATTCGCCCTGATTGGTGTAGCCATCTTCCACCAAGTACTGAGGCAACTGTGTAGTCTTACCTGAACCAGTTTCACCCATTATAATTAAGACTTGATGCTTTTTGATCTCTTGAAGTAGCTCATCTCTATATTGGTGCACGGGCAAAAGTTTTCTACTTTCTTGTATAGTCAATATACGCGTTTCTTCAGTTTTTAAAGCCTCTTCTAGTCGTGTTTCATATTGAAGTTTCTCTTCAGGTAGCAAATCGCCGTCATCATTAGTATAATCGATCATTGCATCAGTATCGAAAACATAATCGTACTTTTCAGATCCTTCCACTACAATATCGTCAGGATGGTCGTTTTTTTTAGCCATCGCATTTCGCAGTTGTTGTTCCTCCCACATATGCTGCCTGTTTACTTTATTTCTTTCTTTAACATTCCTTTGATTAAGAATAACCTCAGCCTTGGAACTTGTACACGGTTCCACATTCGAAGTGCTATAAGATGTGTCCTTAGCTTCATTTTCAGGAACACATGATAAATTATTGCTCGAAGTAAGCTGACCACTTGGCCAAGTTTGTCCATGGTTCTTAATTATTCTTTTCTCTGGTTCGAGTAGTTCTTCTTTGAGATCACCACTCACTGAACAGTGCTTAGTAAAGGAAAAAGTTCTATTTGGGTCATAGCGTGACCTTTTTGGCTCTAGGTGGAAGTCATTACTTTTAACGTCTTGGTCCTCTTCCCAATTCACGGAAGATGGCTCGGTACTTGTTGTGCCTTCATCTTTTTTAGTAACTTCAAAAGTTCTTTTCGCTCTACGTTTGCCAGTTTCAGATAAAGAATTTGACATGTTCTGTTACTGATGCTTTTTACACTATAAAAGCTATCTATACAACTGTAATAACTGTACATTCTGATAATATGAAGTTTATACTCTTTCCAACAGTGTCCGGGTAACCAAATCATCTTCCCTTCTTTCTCCCTCTACTATTAAGTTGTATGAACTAGTACTACTTTGACCTCATTTAGGATAAGAAACAGAACGAAAATGTAAATTTTTTATTTGTTTCTTAATCTCAAGTTTAGCCTTTTATTGTTTCAATTTTCTCTATTGTTTTAATACACATCGATTTTTCCAAGCCGATGAGGCTCGAGATGGAAAAAAAGAAAAAAGTGAAAAAGTTAGATAGGTAAGGTAAGATTTATGAAGTTCTATTTTCGTGAGGCTTTGGGCCTTGCATAAATTTTTTTTGTCTGTTTACATGCAGTCTTTTTGATAAATTTTATATCATTATATTTTCCTTGGATACAACTTGTTCATTATGTCTCATCGTATTGCACCCTCAAAAGAACGATCCTCATCATTTATTTCAATTCAAGACAGTGAAACAAAAGACGCATTGAGTTCTGATGTTGTTATGGATGGCAAAACGGATATCAAGAAGAAAGAGGGGAAGAGCTCTCGGTATATACCCCCATGGACAACTCCTTATATCATTGGTATAGGTGGCGCTTCAGGTTCAGGCAAGACAAGTGTCGCTGCCAAAATCGTGTCATCGATTAATGTTCCCTGGACAGTATTGGTATCTTTGGATAACTTCTACAAACCATTAGGCCCAGAGGACAGAACTAGAGCCTTCAAAAACGAGTACGATTTTGATGAGCCAAATGCCATAAATTTAGATCTGGCATACGAATGCATTTTGAATTTAAGGGAAGGTAAGAGGACAAATATCCCAGTTTATAGCTTCGTTCACCACAATAGAGTTCCCGATAAAAATATTGTCATATATGGGGCCAGTGTAGTAGTGATTGAGGGAATTTATGCCCTTTACGATTCTCGATTGCTGGATCTGATGGATTTGAAGATTTATGTTGATGCCGATTTAGATGTCTGCTTAGCAAGAAGATTATCTAGGGATATAGTTTCGAGAGGGAGAGATTTGGATGGTTGTATTCAACAGTGGGAGAAATTTGTGAAACCTAATGCAGTAAAGTTCGTGAAACCAACAATGAAAAATGCAGATGCTATCATTCCATCCATGAGTGATAACGGTGCGGCAGTGAATTTAATTATTAATCACATTAAGTCAAAACTGGAGCTGAAATCAGACGAGCACTTAAGAGAGCTGATAATGCTGGGCTCTTCTCATTCCCAAAATATGCTTGATCGTAACATGATCCATGAATTACCGCGCACAAACCAAGTTCTTTCATTACATACCATGCTTCTAAACAAAAACTTAAATTGCGCAGACTTTATTTTCTACTTCGACAGATTAGCAACAATTTTATTGTCGTGGGCACTCGACGACATTCCTCTAACACACACAAATATCGCAACTCCTAGTGGACATACCGTGGAAAATGTTATTACTTGTCAGTTTGATCAAGTAACTGCTGTAAATATTATACGATCAGGAGATTGTTTCATGAAGTCATTGAGAAAAACGATTCCTAATATTACAATTGGGAAATTGTTGATTCAATCCGATTCACAAACTGGAGAACCACAACTGCATTGTGAATTCTTACCCCCAAACATAGACAAATTTGGCAAGGTGTTCTTAATGGAGGGTCAAATTATTAGTGGTGCAGCCATGATCATGGCCATCCAGGTACTTTTAGATCATGGTATTGGCTTAGAGAAAATTAGCGTAGTAGTATATTTGGCTACCGAGGTTGGCATTAGACGTATACTAAATGCTTTTGATAACAAAGTCAACATTTTTGCTGGTATGATCATTACGAGGGAAATGTTACAAAATCATCAATATAAATGGGCATTGACCAGATTTCTTGATTCGAAGTATTTTGGCTGTGATTGAGAATAAGTAGAGGCAAAAAGTAAACACGATTAAATAATAGTTCACATATACATACACACTATATTCAATAATTTTTTATTCTCTCTATGAAAAGTTTTAAAATCCCATTAATTTCAATAATCCATAGCCTACCGTAACAATGGTTGCATAACTTAATAAACTGGCTGGTACCCCTCTTGTGATAAATGTACCCACGGTCAAATACCTATCACCAACTTCGTCGATCATTGAAATTGCGGTTACGTTGGGGAAACCAGAGGTCGGAAGACCCATAGCACTGGAACATAAAAGGGCGGCTATAACGATCAGCAGTCTAGAATGATCACCTGAAGGTAGATTAGAACCGATCTCGCTCATTAACGGGACGATAATCATTGCTGCAACAGTATGAGAGACAAAAGTTGCCATTATAAGAATTACAAGACCAAAAATCAACACAATGATAAAGATTGGTTCATCCTCGACTTGTGCCTTAATTAGCTGTGCCATAGTAGACAACAAGCCAGATGAACTTACCGCTTTACCGAGGGTGGTACCCCCCATGGCCAAAACAACGATGGTCCACATAAAATTATTGAAATCATCTGACGTTAAAAGCCCCGTGCCAAAGAAGACTATAATGGGTATAATAGATATAATGCCCATTTCACCAAATATACCGGAAATTTGGTTTGAAAGGCACCAAAGAATAATTGTTATAATACAAACTAAAGTGACAAACCATTGTTTCAAAGTAAATGGATCACGGGATGGATGCAGTTGCAAAATTTTCACATTTGGTTCAGGAGGGAAAGTTATGATCAATAGGACCCAGATTGCCATGATACAAATAAAGCACACGGGTAGCGCAATCATAAACCATTCGGCCCAAGATGGTGAAGGATCCATTATACCAATAGAGAAAATATTCTGAGGAGAAGCAATGGGGGAAGACATACCTCCGATGTTGGAAGCGAGAGCGATACCTAGAATTAGAGCTTTGGCATAGGAACAATTTCTTGGTAGTGTTCTGAGTAAAGGTTGGACGATGGAATAACAAAGGACGGGAGCAGCAACATTAGATACCCACATGGAGACGAAGAGAGCTACAAACATATTTGTTAGGAGAATGAAATGTGGGTTTGTACCGGCAGAAGCCAAAATATGGGTGGAAAGGACTTTAGCAATATTGTACTTCGACAAGGCAGCGGCCAAAGTAAACCCGCCTAACAAAAGCATAATGACACTGGACCACATAGTTGACAAAATGAATTGAGAAGAATCACGGGGAGACATTGGTTGAGCGGTGACTGGATCCTTGATGACTGGGAAAACGACAATGAGCAGAGGAATCATCAAAGATGTCACGAAAAGGGGGATTGTCTCAGTGGCCCATAGTAGAGAGGCATATATCAAAATGGCGAAACAGTTTCTTTGTAAGGAATCCTTGGCGAATGGCGTCAAATTAAAAGTTAGTAATGCAATGAAGCAGAAGGTGATTAGTAAAAACTTCAAAAAAGAAGTTCGGTTTATAATGAATAGGGCCCATTGCTTGGGTGGTAAATGCATGAGTTCACTGAAAGTTAAGGAATCCGATGATGGAGCAATGGTACCGGCATTGCCACTTGACATTGCCATGGATTCGGAGATATTGCCATTGGGATGCAACTGATTGGAACTCAACTTCAAGTATTTTTTATTGTCGGTCTTTGCAGATTGGTACTTTCTTTCCAAATTCATCATATCCTTCCAAACAGTGTTCCTTTCCCACACGACATGATCTCTCAAATGGGAGGATAGTTCACGTTCAGCGTCCTGGAAATCGAGAATTTCTTGCCTGTTACCATCTTCAACTTCCTCGTTATTGCTGCTGCTTCCGTCATTATTGATCCGGTCTGCATCAAGATTAAACGTATTGGATGCTCTGCGGGTGCCCTTGTTCAAGCTGGCATAAGTGAGAATGGTCTCGGTTATGTGATGCTGGATTCTGTTTATTGTAGCGGGGTTGAAGACATGTGAATGAAATTTGATATAGTTCAAATAGTTCTGTTTCAAGTTTGTGTTCAAAGACTTGTCAAATTTCTTGCAGATCTTGGAGAACCCGGTCTGATTCAACTCGATAAAGTCCTTCAACTCGGATAACTGAGTGTAAATAGATATCAATCTTTTTTTTAAAGACAACCTATGCTGGGTAAGGGGAGAAAGGTATACCGAGTTAGTGTTGGAAACTGACATTGAAGTCGAGACCAAGTTTTGCATTGAATTACCATTATTAGTGGTGTTCGAAACTTGCGTATGGATGACCGGTGCTGAGTCAATCGACATGTCCGTTAAAGAAGGGTTTGAATCCGTGGAGGAAACACTGCTAAACCTTCTTTGGCGTTGTTGTGACTTAGACTTCCTATTTCTAGCCACACTTTGCGATTGCTGCTGTTGCTGCTGGTTAAACAATTGGCTGGCCTTGTTCATATTCTCTAGTTCCGCGACATCGTCCTTCAATTCGTTGTAGTTAGCGATAAGACCTGTTTCTTGAGATATATAAAATTTATCAATTTTTCTCAATTCTTGATTCAAGGCAGCAACAAATTTAGAAATGTAAAATTGATCATCTGGAGAAGCGTCTGCTAATAGCGGCAAATTCTCATCATCCGCCTCGTGTGACTGCACACCGTGGTGTTTGTTGTTACTGTACAGCTTATCCTTTTGCAAAGAATAGATGAGTTTCTTCAACTGCGAATACGCCAGATACTTGGTAGACCATTCCGGTACAGAATTGAACTGCAACGAATGCGAGAACTTCATTTTGGCCTTGAAGTTAGCGTGCCTCCTTTAAAGCTTTTTTTTTTATCTGTCTAACTAAAAAAGAAAGCAAGCTACTCTCACTGAAATATAAAGCGGCATTTTCCTTATTTACTTATCAATTTCTTACATGCAAGATATACTACTCGTTTTTCTTTTTTCCATACTGTTTATGGAATATTCGTCATCAAAGATACATCGTCACGTGAGTGTTAAATATAAATGGTTACCCGCACCACAACACTTCAAAGAAGGGTAACTGATACATGCTTCTTCCCCACCAGAATTTCCGTTTTCTGACATCACCCGCCCCTCCCCCACGTCGGAGTGACATCAGGCGGATTAACCCACCTAGACACCGCGCTCAGAGTCACAATGGGAGTTCCAGCCCCTCTACCCCTTACCTTCCGCCACCCCTCATTTCGGATCAGAAACAAAATATCACAAGGCCTTCGTTGAAACAGTAGCCTTCGACTCCTCGATACTGCTGTGATTTCTTTTTCCGGCGATTTAAGCTTTTTTGGCTTTCTCGAATCCGTTCAGTGCAAACCACACACATACGAACACATGGGTGTGTATAGACATATATATACATGTATACACTGGGTACACAGATCACAGATCATAGATCTACAATATTTCAGAATCTATTTCTTTCCCAAACAGCTACTTCCCAAACGCGCCATGACCTCCACCGATATCAAGCCTTGTGCCGTAAATATTCCTGTTTCCGCTCACATCACCTTCCACTACAAGTCGACCGCGGACAGAGGCAGCAGCAGCAGCAGCTGCTGCTGCTCCTCTGCTGCTTCTAACGACTGTTCCCCCAGAGGTAGTTCTGTCGGTTTGCCGCCCGCTCTCTCGACAGACAACGAAATCATCGAGACGGTGCTTAACGTTTCCGCACCCGTTGCAGCAGACCCTACACCGTTCTTCCCTTACAAGAGCAATTACACAGCTGTCTCGTGTTTGACTTCTGATCCAGCCTCACCGTCTCCACTGCACTCTTCTAGGCGTAACTCTGTGTTGGCGACAAACGACTTCCACCAGTGCGCACATCACAAAAACTTCCAAAGACGAGCCAGTGAACCACAACTGCCCTCGTTCGATAATCGCTCGTCGTCCGAGATGAAAAGGTCCATCTCGTATGCCCAGCACAGCATGATGTTTCCAATCAGTGATCAAGCGGAGCCGCAAACATCCGTGTCTCCAAACAGTGACTCAGATCCGTCTTGTCCTTGCAACAGACACCATCATAGAAGAAACTCTGTGGCCGTCAAATTTGACAAGCCATTATATAAAAGACTAGAGCCATAAGATCCATCCCACGCAGCATATTTTTATCCCGCTTCCATACATATACTATACACATATTTTGTTCACTGCGTCACACGCAGTCACGTACGTCTCCGTCATTATATATACATATTCATTACAAAGATCAATAGTGCATTCTTTGCCGCTTTCCGTTCTCAACGCGCTTTACTCATCGCTTCACTTGAAGAAAATTGAAACCAGTTTTGAAAAACTTTTGCAATTTCGTCCATTTAAACCACACCAAAAACCAAACCGTCACGCAGAGACCATGGTTATGTATGCCGGGAAACTGGTCCTAGCGCCAATGGTAAGAGCTGGCGAACTACCCACGAGATTGATGGCGCTTTCTCACGGCGCAGATCTGGTCTGGTCGCCAGAAATCATCGACAAAAAACTAATCCAGTGCATTAGGAAAGAAAATACGGCACTGCAAACAGTTGACTACGTCGTACCATCAAAGGTTCAAGCAAGACCAGAAACGCTTGTCTTCAGAACATACCCGAAACTGGAATCGTCCAAGTTAATCTTCCAGATCGGGTCAGCGTCTCCGGACCTGGCCACACAGGCTGCTTTGAAAGTAATCAACGACGTCAACGGCATAGACATCAACGCAGGTTGCCCTAAACACTTCTCTGTACACTCAGGCATGGGTTCAGCTCTCTTGCGCACCCCTGACACACTGTGTCTCATCTTGAAAGAACTGGTTAAGAACGTGGGTAACCCTCACAGCAAACCTATCAGCGTGAAAATAAGGCTCCTGGACACTAAAGAAGACACTTTGCAACTCGTCACACGTCTGTGTGCCACGGGAATCACCAATTTGACAGTGCACTGCAGGAAAACAGAAATGAGAAACAGAGAACAACCCATCACGGATTACATTGCAGAGATCTACGAAATATGTCGGGCAAATAAAGTGTCATTGATAGTGAACGGCGCTATCCGCAACCGTTCTCATTTTCACGACTTGCAAACCAACCATTGGAAAAACACCCACATTGGTGGAATGATCGCAGAATGTGCTGAACGGGACCCTACCGTTTTTGATTGCACCACCAATCTGTCAGAGGATGGGCTACCTTGGGTCACCACTTGCCGCGAGTTCGTTCAGTGGGCGACCAAATTCGATAATCACGTCGGTAATACAAAATACATGCTGACAAGGATTGTCCCCGGAAAATCAAAGTTCTTTCAGTATTTTGCCCATTGCAAAAGCTCGGAAGAAATTAACTTCGTACTGACGCAATTAAACAAAGATGGCAGCGCCCAGACAGATCCTTCAGAGTACTTGCAAAACTGTAGGGCACAAGAAAAAGCTCTGAAGAATGCCAACACCAATACCAAACAAAAAAGGAAACAGACCGATCATACGGGCTGTGACGCTAAAAAGCAAAAAGTATTGCCTCCTCCTGCAGATGTATAATATATTCTAAGAAGAAAACGGATCTTTAAGGAAAAAGTGCGTATATGTGTATATATTTATACATTTTTTTAATTTATATTAGTAACTGAGTTAAATTACATTAATACCATTTTTTTTTCATCTCACAAAATTTACTTTAAATTTTTCAACAGTTTTTCTTTATCATCGGTCGATAGCATCTTGATAACTTCAGATAACCCATCAATCGCATTATCGTGATCGCTTCTGATCTTCTTAGCTAAGTCTTGAGCGAAAGACTCCAATTTCAAGCCCTTTAATTTATCATCTAAAGTCTTGTAGTTTTCTTCAATCCATGTGGCGACTTGTCTATCATCTTCATGATCTACTGAAGCTGGGTACCATGATCTAATCCTTGCAATTTTTTCTAATCTCGATGCTTCACTTACTTGATGAGTCAACCTTTTGATTAGATATTCTTCATTTAACCTTCTTCTCAATCTCCAGAAGAAGAAACGACGTGCTTCGGTCCATTCAAGTTCCTTAGAGATAACACCCTTGGCTACCATACGTGATGACCTATCATGCAAGTCAGCAAATTGAAGACTGATTTGTCCGTAAATTGGCAATAATTCTCTTTCACGATCTGCTAATTGCTTAGATATTTGTTGATGTGCTTCGGGAGCCAAACTCTTGTTAGCCAATTGAGACCTTAATTCTCTGTATTTATCATCCAATCTATTCATGGTATCCAATAATTTTTCCCTACGGAACTTGATACCAACCATACCTTGTGGTTCTAAAACACCTGCTCTAGAGTTCACATCAGCGTACATTTCCATTTGATCAGCGTTAATAGTTGGATCAACAACAACCCACGAACCACCTCTTAGTTCACCGGTAGGTGGGATATAGATTATAATTGGTTGCTTGTAATCCACCAATGCGTCCACAATGAATGAACCATACTTCAAGACTTCGTTGAACATATCACGTTGTCCACCAGAGAAACCTCTCCAATTGGCCAAGATCATCATTGGTAATTGTTCACCATTGTTGAAATCATTAATAGCTTGAGCGGTCTTGAAAGCGGAATTTGGATGCCAAACTTGACCAGGTTCTTGAATTAATGTTTCTGCACTGTTTGGATTGGCTGGATCAGCAGGAATCAAATTTTCCACAGTTCTAGTTTCAACACCGATAACACCTAGTGGGATACCACCCAAACGGGCTCTGCCAACAACAACACCCTTAGCCCATCCTGACAAGGTCTCAAAGAAGGATCCTTTGTCGAATAGACCATGTTCAAAACCACTTTCAGTCTCACGACCTTCAATCAACCATCTTACATCGTAGCTTTCATCAGTTGTTGGAGTGAAATCCACTGGCCTATCCCATGTATCTTTGGTTTCCAAGATTGGAACTGGCATGTTGCGCTTGGCTGGAACATAAGACATCCATTCAACAATTTTCTCTACACCGGCCAAATCATCAACAGCAGTCAAATGTGAAACACCATTGTTATACATGATCTGAGTGCCACCCAATTGCAAGTTGGAAGTATAGACTTCTCTACCTAACATTTTGTTAATGGCTGGAGCACCAGTTAAAATAATAGGTTGACCTTCGACTTGAATGGCTCTTTGACCCAAACGAACCAAATAAGCACCAATACCAACAGATCTACAAGTGACCAAGGTAATAGTAAAAATATCGTGGTAAGCCCTAGATGTAGCACCTGCAATCAAACCAGAACCACGCAAACATTCAACACCTAAACCATCTTCGGAACCAATGATAGTCTTGATGACAAATCTTTCTTCACCATTTATAATAGTACGTTCAGTAAGAACAGAGTTTTCCTTGTCAAATTTCTTCAAAGTTTCCATACCTTCACTTGTTAAGTATAGGTATTGGAAACCCTTGTCAGGATTACTAGCATCATTCCATGCAACTTGGAAAAGAGGAACGATTTCTTCAGCCATACCGATTCTAGCACCAGAGTTAGCTGCTAAGTAAATTCTTGGAATACCACGTTTTCTAGCATATTCGGTGACTTTATTGAAGAATTCGTCTTCTTGTGGACCAAAGGAACCAATCTTAAATGTGATATCATTAGCAACAACAACAAATTGACGACCTCTTGGATATTCGGGAGTCTTTACTGTAATCTTAAAGGCAACCATACCAATAGCATTAGCACCAGGTTCTCTTTCTACTTCAGTCAATTCACCATTTTCATCTTCAATCAATTCGTTGGAAATGAAGAAATCATCAGTTAACTTCACATCTGAGGAAAAATTTTTCCATTGGGATGAAGAAGCTTGACGGAATAATTCTGGGAAATCATAGACATATGTAGTACCCATCAAATGTGCCTTGTAACGTTTTGGTTGTAACCATTCCTTTACTGCATAAGGAGTAGCGATAGGTCTCAAGTGCATAGATCCAGGTTTACCCAAGGATTTAAATACCCATTCACCCTTTGCATTCTTTACTTCAGTGTACATTTCGGTCTTGATGACATAACCAGAAACGTTATTGATCAAAGCACGCAATGGCACTGGGGCACCTGTCTGTGGGTCTTTTATAATAATTCTAATTTCAGCAGAAGACACACGCAATCTCAGTAATCTCTTACCGAATCTTTCCAGGAAACCACCAAAGGCGGCCTCGACATCTTCTGGAGAGATATCAAATACAGCAATGAAGTTGATAAAAATATGATTCAAGTCAGAGTTTGAAGTGTCAGTGACCTCCAAGTTATCCAAAATATCACTCATCAATCTATTAGCTTCGGAAGTTAAATATTCTTGAATAGAAATGTCATCACGAATATGTCCTGTTCTAATAATACCTCTGGTAAAGAATCTCTTATCTAATGGAGAAGTCTTACTGACGGCTTCATAGACATGAATGTTTCTATTATCAGTGAAGATTGGCTTAATGTTGAAATTGGATAATCTTCCTAATTCCAGTTGGAAAGCCAAGGCTGGCTCGATATGACGAATCGTTTCATTTTCGTTGTAATTTGGACCGTTGAAAGTATAATACTTTGGATAAGACCCATCTTTGAAACCAAACATGAATGTGATACGACGAATGGCGGCATTGATTAATTCTTGCTTATTCAAATCTAAAATTTCTCTCAATCTTACCAAAATTTCCTCTTCGGATTCAAAACCTTCTGTAGAGGCAACACAAACATTAGCAACATTACTCAATGATGCTGAACTACCGGAACGATCAGGAGCAGGTCCGCTAGAAGAAGCTTGGTGACGAGGGATGACTTCCAAACTCTGTGATAAAATTTCATCAACATCGTCTAAGTGGTCAACAGCCATCAATATACCTTCTCTTAAAGGAGATGACTGACTGTTGGCAACGTATGATAAGTCCGAAACAGAAACAGCTCTATTCATACCCATTTTACTTTTAACAGTTGGAAAGGTGGAGAATGCAGCGGAAGGCAATTGGAATTTCCATTCAACAATTGGAACTGTGACACCTTCGTGTACTCTAATATCACCTATAGTGTATGCACGATAAGCACGACGAATATAGACTTGAGCAGCAGCAGCAGTGACAACTGGATCTTGATGAGTTAGGAATTGAAGTAAGACATCGAACACAACGTAGTTAGAATCGATCAAATCCTTCAAAATATTCAAATCTGGTTCAGAACGCTTTGGATTGGATGAACCATATGAAACTTTGACAACAGAGGATTTCAGGATGTGTTCAATTTGCTCAGTTCTTTCCTTAACAGATGGCAAAGCACCTTGAATCAAGATCTCTCTTGCTTGCAGAGCGACCTTAGCGGTAGCCTTAGATTCTAGTTCGACAATATGTTGCAAAGGAGTAGAAAAGATGGCTGAAACTTTGGAAGATAATTTGCACAATGGCTGATAATGTTTTAAGATGGCTAAGATCAAGTTATTCTTGGCTGAAACTTTCGAATGAGATAAAACGGTCAGGGCAACCTTATCTAAATCTTTTGGATTTTCGTCACGTAATTTCAAGATGATATTTTCTTCACGAACGTTTGGACCATTGAAAAGTTTTTCGACTTCGTAATATTCTTCTAAGAAATGGACAAATATAGAATGTTCATGAGCTTCTAACCCATTAGAGTATTTGTGAGCAATATCAGCCAATGGTTCCACAACAGCATTCAACAATTTATCGGGGTTATACTCAGTGTTCTTCACTGCCATATCAATCAACTTACTCAACTGTCTAGCTGGGAAAACAGCACCACGTCTCAAGGAACGTGCAACTAACTCTTCCATTTGCTCATCTAGCTTAGCAGGTAATCTTGAATGCAAAGCAGAGATGTGTAGTTTCCATTCTGAATATGGCAATTTAGGATTTCTCAAGACTTCAATCAATTGTTGCAAAGAGGCGTTCATAATAACTTGGTTGTCATAACCCTTTAAGATGTTTTCCAAGGTAGACACTAGTGACTTGAATTTATAAGCTGGTTTGGTACCTTCGATAACTGGAGAACCAAAGTCTGGTAACATACCTTCAAATGGTAGAGCGTGCTTAACCTTGGATGGATCATCAAGAGTTAAAATGGCCATGATGTCACCCGCAACAATAGTAGACCCAGGTTGCTTCAATAGCTGAACAATACCATTTTCTTGAGAAACCAAAGGCATTTGCATTTTCATAACTTCTATTTCGGCATATGGCTGGCCCTTGATAATGTGTTCACCATTTTCCACCAAGAATTTCACTAATTTACCTGGGGATGGAGTGCGCAATTGAGTTGGGTCATTTTCCACTTCTAACAAGGTGGTCATGGAGTCAACAGATAATCTTGTAGCAGCGACTTCCTCTTTCCAATAAATGGTATGTGATTTTCCGCCTATGGCGATCAAAAGACCACCATCAGACAGTTGACGTAATATGATATCACATTTGGAACCATTTATAAATAAAGTGTAACGGTCATTACCGGATTTAGCTACGGTAAACTTGAATCGTTTACCTTCATGAATAAAGTCTACAGGGAACATGGTTTGAAGCAGATCCTTAGATAGAACTTGTCCCTTTTGCAAGGACTCGATGTACTTGTGACGGGCTTCTTCGGATGCCAAGAAAGCCTTTGTAGCGGCACCACAAATTACGGCCAAAGTTGGATTTGGTTTCTCAGCAGTCATTTTATGGGTGATTAAATCATCCAACCAACCGGTGGTAATAGTATTATCCTCAAAATCTTCGGTTTCCAAAAGCTTGATCAAGTATTCCACAGTGGTTCTGAAATCACCTCTAATGGATAATTCCTTTAGGGCAACAACCATATGTTTCCTGGATGCTTGTCTATTTTCACCAAATGCAAAAATATGACCGAATTGAGAGTCTGAAAAGGAATGAATATTACCATTGTTACCCACGGAGAAATAACCCCAAACATTAGAAGAAGAACGGAAGTTTAATTCATGCAAAGTACCACCGGATGGTTTGAATCCATCGTTTGGATCTTCTGATGTGATACGACAAGCGGTACAATGACCCTTTGGAATGGGTCTTCTTTGTTTCTTGGTGGCATCTTGAGTCTTGAACTCAAAATCGATTTCTGAGGCAGAATGTGGATTCATACCGTAAAGAGTTCTTATATCACTTATTCTATGCATAGGAATACCCATGGCGATTTGTAACTGGGCTGCAGGCAAGTTAACACCGGAAACCATTTCCGTTGTTGGATGCTCAACTTGTAATCTTGGGTTTAATTCTAAAAAGTAAAATTTCCCATCGTCATGAGAGTACAAATACTCCACGGTACCAGCAGAGACATACCCGACTAGTTTACCCAGTCTAACAGCGGCCTTCTCCATTTCGTGAAAAGTTTCTGCCTTGGCAATCGTAACTGGGGCTTCTTCGATAATTTTTTGATGACGTCTCTGCACGGAACAATCTCTGCCGAACAAGGAAATATTAGTACCGTACTGATCTGCTAGCAATTGAACTTCTAAGTGGCGCGCTCTACCAGCCAACTTCATGATGAAAATAGGGGAACCTGGAATTTCGTTTGCTGCCTGGTGGTATAAAGCAATAAAATCTTCTTCACGTTCAACTTGTCTGATACCCTTACCACCACCACCTTCCGATGCCTTGATCATAACGGGGAAGCCGATACGCTTAGCCTTTTGCAGACCATCTTCAGGAGAGGTACAACAACCCTTTTGGTAGATGTCATCGTCCACAGAGACCAGACCAGTTTTCTCGTCCACATGAACCGTGTCTACACCGGTACCTGACCATGGAATACATGGAACTTTTGCACTTTGAGCGACAATAGTGGAGGAGATCTTGTCACCAAGAGACCTCATGGCATTACCTGGAGGCCCAATAAAGATGACTTTCCTCTTAGACTGGGCCAATTTTTCGGGCAACAGCGGATTCTCAGAGGCGTGACCCCAACCAGCCCATACGGCGTCTACGTCTGCTCTTTCTGCGATATCTACAATTAGGTCTACATTGGCGTAGTTATTGTTATTAGTACCACCTGGGACTTCAATGTATTGGTCGGCCATACGGATGTATTCTGCATTGGCTTCCAGATCTTCCGGGGTAGCCATGGCGACGAACTGAACTGTTCTATCATCGCCGAACGTCTCGTATGCCCATTTTCTAACTGATCTAATCTCTTTAACGGCGGCAATACCGTTGTTCGCTATCAGGATCTTGGATATGACCGTATGACCACCGTGGCTCTTAACAAAGTCCCTCAACGGAGACTCCTCTAGGTTATCTACTGTATTAAGACCAAAGAAATGGAATGGAAGTTCTGTATGTCTGGCTGAGTAATTTGTGATTTCGTACTCCATCTTCTGTGGAGACGATTCGAATAAGCTTTCTTCGCTCATGGTAGTTTGATTTTTCTATTTTTCTGCGCTGTTCTCGGAAGCGGAAAAAAATTCAAGTAAAAGACGAACTGGTTATTATACTATTGTATTTGTATAGTATAGTATCGTGTCGTGTCGTATCGTTTCGTATCGTATCGTTAAAAAAAATACACGAATAAATAATATGTGGAGAGGAAAAAAAGGAAGTTTTTTTTTATCTCTTAATTCTGAATCTGAATTCCAATCCAAGTTCAAATTGTTTTCTAGTTTATTATCCAAAAAATATAGAAGCGGGAGGGAAGGGCAGAGAGTAAAGTTCGTAGAGTAATATGAATAAACTTGCTATAAACACATGCACCGGTCACTCACAGGATAAAAACAGAATAACACAACAAATGTATATATATAAATGCAAACAGCGATTGCAAATTAGGGAATTTGGCTTTGTTGTTTTTTTATCTTTAGGCAAACTGTACGAAAGGGATAAAAAGAATAGAATAAGGAAGGAAAGAGAGAAGAGGGCAGAACAATTGTAGAGCCGATAACAATTGAAACAGTGATTGCACCAGACTGAAGGGTACCGGGATACGACTGGGAGTGCTGTTCTTCTTATATATCTTGGCGCTGATTGAGCGTATAGCCTGGTTCACCAAACAGTAGAAAGAGTGGCAATGAGCGGTTGAATTTAAGACTTGTTGGCACAACGCGCGCGCGGCCGGGCCATGTGAAGATTTTACGGGCGCAACGATTCGGTGGGCCGTGGAAATTGTTGGGCGTTGTTCAACAAGAAGAAAGCATTCCCCTTTGGATAACGTCGACGCATATCGGGCCAATCTTCAGGCAATGGGCGAAGGCGACTGAGGGCGCCAGTGATGTGCCCGGAGTTTGTCGTTCTTGTTCTTGTTCTTGTTCTTCTTGACGTGATGGTAGTCGCAGTAGTGGTGATTATGGAGGGCATAGCGGCCGTGATAAAGGCTGAGCTCATTGTGACGTCGATGCGTACGCGGGTTCGCTGCGTTCGGATTTGATGAACGATTCCCCACCAAAACACAAAGGCCAAAAAGACGCGGCACTTGTGCAATGAGGTTAGGTACGAATGCAAACCAATTTATATGATGTGCTTATGATGGTATTTGGGAATTGAATTAGAGTGGATCCAAAGTTACCCGGTACGCATCTGTCGCTGCGTACGGCCCGGCTTGTTGAAGCTGGTTTAATCACCGAAGGAAGAAAAGGAAAATCGACGATTCATGAAAAAAAAAGAAAATACTGAAAAAAAAAAGACACCGACAGAAAGAGAGAACGGAACCTCTACGTAGAACAAAAGGGAAACACTTGTTGTAATTGAGTCAATAAAGATAATAGGTTATTGCACCGGCCTTCAAAGTGCAAAAAAAAGAAAACCAAGAAAAAAAACAGTAAAAGACCATTTTCCTTTTCTACTTCTTTTGCCTGTACATACTATACGTTATAACGTTAACAATAGCAGATAGAAAAAAAAAAACAAGAAAATATAAATATACTTGTTTAACAGATCACACACAAACATGTCGTGGCTATTTGGAAACAGTACGCCTGCGGACGATGCAAACGCTGCTGCAGGTGGCCAAGGTACAACCAAGCCTAAGGAACTGTCATTGAAGCAGAGTTTAGGCTTCGAGCCCAACATCAATAACATAATATCAGGTCCTGGTGGCATGCATGTGGATACCGCTAGGCTGCATCCTTTGGCTGGTCTGGACAAGGGTGTAGAATATCTGGATCTGGAAGAAGAACAACTATCCTCACTAGAAGGGTCACAAGGTCTCATCCCGTCCCGAGGATGGACCGATGATCTGTGTTACGGTACCGGTGCCGTATACCTGCTGGGACTTGGTATCGGAGGGTTTTCTGGGATGATGCAAGGTTTGCAGAACATCCCGCCTAACAGCCCTGGGAAACTGCAACTGAACACCGTACTAAATCACATTACTAAGAGAGGACCCTTCTTGGGTAACAACGCGGGGATCCTCGCGCTGAGCTACAATATCGTCAATTCCACGATCGACGCATTGAGAGGTAAGCACGACACTGCAGGCTCCATTGGTGCTGGAGCCCTCACGGGCGCTTTGTTCAAGTCCTCAAAGGGCTTGAAGCCCATGGGCTACTCCTCAGCAATGGTGGCTGCTGCGTGCGCCGTCTGGTGTGGTGTCAAGAAAAGACTACTTGATAAATGAGCAAAACAAGAGCCCTTCTCTCTCTCTCTCTCTTTCGCTTTTCCCCATGCACTAATGGCGCTTGTATATAGCATTTGAAAAATAATCGTACGTAACACAGAAAACAAACCAATCAAAGTGGAAACCCGGAAAAAAGAAACTAAAAAAGAAGGGGAAAGAGCGCATGTATGTGTAGATATATACATATATACAATTACTTGTATATTATTTGCCTTTTGTACTGTTAAGCTATTGTTTTTAGTGGCCAATTAATGGAAAACAAAACGCTCACTCTCGGGCATTTCCTGAAACCGTCAGAGCCGTCTCGGCCCATTGATTTGGAGGCAAGACCTGCTTTGGAGCAGCACACAGCCCTGCACCCAAACTTTACTTGGCATTATATGCTGTTGAGTACTGGTGCTTGACCCATAAAAGAGCAGCATAGAACCCGCGAAAATATGCGCCGTCTCGGCCTTAACCCTTGCTCCCGAGATCAAAACCATAGGATATTATACAAAAAAAAGTAAAAAAAGAAAAGAAAGCATTCTCTTATTTCCCTTTTAACCATCTTTTGTTTTTTGTCGTTTACACTGGAAAGAATGTTTCCCATATATAAAAAGTCATTGCTACGTCTTTTACTCAAACAACTCTTGGTAAGCAGACCGATACTCATCAACACCACACAATGAAGATTCTTACGCAAGACGAAATCGAAGCTCATCGCTCTCATACGCTTAAAGGTGGTATCGAAGGTGCCCTTGCCGGGTTCGCCATCTCTGCTATAATTTTCAAGGTTCTGCCAAGAAGGTATCCAAAGTTCCAGCCTTCTACTCTTACGTGGTCCATAAAAACTGCGCTTTGGATTACCCCACCTACCGTCTTGACCGCCATTTGCGCAGAGGAAGCCTCGAACAGTTTCGATGCTACCATGTACGGGTCTGGTTCATCCTCAGAAGACGCCCTAGACGAACATAGAAGATGGAGGAGTCTAAGTACGAAAGAGAAGTTCGTCGAAGGCCTGAATAATAACAAATACAAGATCATTACCGGTGCCTGGGCCGCATCGCTATATGGGTCGTGGCTAATTGTCAATAAGGACCCCATCATGACCAAGGCTCAGAAAATCGTGCAGGCAAGAATGTACGCTCAGTTCATCACCGTGGGACTGCTGTTGGCTTCCGTTGGTTTGAGTATGTATGAGAATAAGTTGCATCCTAATAAACAAAAGGTCAACGAAATGCGTCGTTGGGAGAACGCCCTAAAGGTCGCCGAAGAGGAAGAGAGGCGAGAGAAGGAAGGGAGGAGAACCGGCTATGTCTCTAATGAAGAGAGAATTAGTTCCAAGATTTTCAAATCGTAAGTATTTCCTCTACCCTGTGTACAAGCCCTCCCATCTTTTATAAACTTCCCCCAATAAATACATGTATATATTCGAATATATATATAAAGCAATATATAAAGCAATATATAAAGCACTATAATAAAATTCAAAAGTCCCAAAATGAAGAAATACTACTTGTTAAGTATACAAGACAATATTAGACTTTATATCGCTCTTGTCGGCCCCACGGAGTTAACATTTAACGGCTTTCCGCGGAATGACCGGAAAAATTCCAACAGTTTTCTTTGTAATAATGTTAAGCCTTCTTTTTCCCGGAATCTATAAGAAGAGACAAGATTAGCCGCTATCAACCTTGATATTGCCACTTAAGCAAGAAGTAAACACAGACATATCACGTCAGCAAAAGCAACAATATCAAACACAACATGGGCAAGAAAAAAGATCTACTGGAGAACGAACAGTTTCTTCGCATCCAAAAACTCAATGCCGCTGATGCCGGCAAAAGACAATCCATAACAGTCGACAACGAAGACGAACTATATGGGTTAGGCTCTGCCAGTAGCTCATCTACGAATGAGCATACAACTACCACGATTACACAGAACCACAGTGTCGTGGCTTCAAACGGGGACGTCGCATTCATTCCAGGAACCGCTACCGAAGATACCACCGATACTGTGACTCAAGAAGTAATTGAAACCGACGATCACATGTTCAAGACCCATGTGAAGACCTTGAGCTCCAAGGAAAAGGCACGGTATAGGCAAGGATCATCCAATTTTATATCGTACTTTGATGATATGTCATTTGAACACAGACCTAGTATATTAGATGGGTCAGTCAACGAACCTTTTAAGGCTAATTTCGTGGGTCCCACTTTGGAAAAGGAGATCAGAAGAAGAGAAAAAGAACTTATGGCCATGCGTAGAAACCTACACCATCGCAAATCTTCTCCGGATGCTGCCAATCCAGCAGGGGAAAATGGTGGTGCTGCCTCAACTGGCGCCACGGCCGAAACAGTTGTCACCGTTGAAACTACCATACTTTCTTCCAATTTCTCCGGGTTGTACGTGGCATTTTGGATGGCAATTGCATTTGGTGCTGTCAAGGCCTTGATAGACTATTATTACCAACACAACGGTAGCTTTAAGGATTCGGAGATCTTAAAGTTCATGACGACAAATTTGTTCACTGTAGCCTCTGTGGATCTTATAATGTACTTGAGTACTTATTTCGTTGTTGGAATACAGTACCTATGTAAGTGGGGGGTCCTGAAGTGGGGTTCCACTGGGTGGGTGTTCACTTCGATTTACGAATTTTTGTTTGTTATTTTCTACATGTACTTGACAGAAAACATCCTAAAACTACATTGGCTATCCAAGATCTTCCTCTTTTTGCATTCTTTGGTATTGTTGATGAAAATGCATTCTTTCGCTTTCTATAATGGCTATCTATGGGGTATAAAGGAAGAACTACAATTTTCCAAAAAGGCTCTTGCCAAATACAAGGACTCCATAAATGATCCTGAAGTTATTGGTGCTCTAGAAAAGAGTTGCGAATTCTGTAGTTTTGAACTAAACTCGCAGTCGTTAAGCGACCAAAAACAAGGATTTCCCAACAATATCAGTATGAGCAATTTTTTTTGGTTTACCATGTTCCCTACCTTAATCTATCAAATCGAATATCCAAGGACTAAAGAAATTAGATGGAGCTATGTGTTGGAAAAATTCTGCGCAATCTTCGGTACCATTTTCTTAATGATGATAGATGCTCAAATCTTGATGTACCCTGTCGCAATGAGAGCACTGGCTGTGCGCGAGTCTGCATGGACCGGCATATTGGACAGATTATTGAAATGGATTGGATTACTCGTTGATATTGTACCAGGATTTATTGTAATGTACATCCTAGATTTCTATTTGATTTGGGATGCCATTTTGAACTGTGTAGCAGAATTGACAAGATTCGGCGACAGGTATTTTTACGGTGATTGGTGGAATTGTGTTAGTTGGGCAGATTTCAGTAGAATTTGGAACATCCCAGTGCATAAGTTTTTATTGAGGCATGTTTACCATAGTTCAATGAGTTCATTTAAGTTGAATAAGAGTCAAGCAACATTGATGACCTTTTTCCTAAGTTCTGTCGTTCACGAGCTGGCTATGTACGTCATCTTCAAGAAGTTGAGATTCTACTTGTTCTTCTTCCAAATGCTGCAAATGCCACTGGTAGCTTTAACAAACACTAAATTCATGAGAAATAGAACCATAATCGGAAATGTTATTTTCTGGCTTGGTATATGTATGGGACCAAGTGTCATGTGCACATTGTACTTGACATTCTAAGGCATCTCGAAACGGTCTCTAGAAGCTATCAAGTCTCCCAAGTTTACCTTTTTTTTTTTTTTTTTTTAATGTTATTATCTACATGTTTCTGTACACTTAATATATGTTAATATAAGATTGTGTTTATACTTTCTATTATAGAATATTGTCAGTAATCATATCTTTCATCTGTAAATCTCATCAAACGGCCTTGTGTCAGCGAAACAACTATCCCAAACTTCATCCACGATTTTTGCAGCATGTTCCTTGCTATTACACTTGGGATTTCCTGAGACACTAATTATAGCTCTCCTTCTTACACAGTCTTGGTGACCTCTTGCCACATGGAATCCTGTGCTGAACCCCCTTCTTTTGAGCTCTTCCCAAAATCTGCATTCCCCACTCAATGAAGAGGCTCTGATCTCTGAACAAGCATGATGTTTCAGATTTAGCCAATCTATTTGCCATTTTAAATCATCGAAATAATGAACCAGCTCGTGTGATAGTGTGTCCTCTAAGTGCCATTTGTCACGTAACCTGTTTTGACACAATAGAATTCCTAATTCAGGATGGAAGCCACCACCCTTCCAATCGGGACAGTAATCGCAAATAATCTTCGAATCGTCAAATTTATCATCCCTACCCTTATTCAGCTTCGTTATAGCCTGTACCATAAAACGAACCGTAGGGGAGTACTTAAGCATCCAATCTCGATATTCATAGCACTTGAGGCATTCCAGTTTCAGCGCCCGAGCTTTAGAATCTTCCTCGTATCGGATTTTCTCCTCTGGCGTCAACCCTATACCAGTTTTGTACTGCATGGTCCGTCTCCACCACTCAAACCCGGTATCATTCCCGCCAGTACCCATTTTATCAAAAAGAACTTGTCCTACTCAAGTCCTTTTTGGTTCCGCTTGTGCCAATGATCTCTTCCTCTTCTTTTCAATATTACATACTTGTTTGGTCTATAGCGTCAAAAGTGACAAGTAACTGAATACGCCGAAGAGTGAAAAAAGTGAAAACTTATACAATAAAATTGTGATAGCAGCAGTATTATTGCAAAAATGGATACAATACAGATATAGATAGAAAATCGAGATAAATAGAGGCCTTCTTTTCGCTTTTTTCAACATGTCTAGTTCATTATTTGGTCCTCTCTTGGGCTTTTTGGAACGTGTCAATTCTCTCAATGCACCCTACCAAGCATTATCATATGATGAACAGAAGGCAATGACCATTTGGCAAAGGGTCAAATTCTATAATTGGACTTTTGAATTATGTGCTTTAGGTGTGTTGTTTCTGGTGTATGCATTTTACAAAATTGGTAACTCCGTTAATTTGAAACGCGGAAACCAGATCTTTCAATCCTTGCATTCATTTCTGGCCAACGACTTAAAGTTCTCCCGTGTAGGCTTCAATATCAACGGCTCCAAAATTTTCACCGTGGAGCACCAAAACACATGGTTTTCTTCTTTTGCTACGGGTAGATCTGCTATTAAAAGTATCAATTTGAACCTTCATTTGGTGGCTCGTAGCAACCCTTTTTCTATGTGCCTAGAATATCTGCTTGGATTTTTTTTTGCCAGCTTGAAAAGTAAGCAACTGGAAGAATTCATTGAAATTGTGATCAAACCAAATGGTGTTTCTGTGGCCAGTGAATCTGCTCATGCTAACAAGAATGCTCAGGAAATTCTGGGCAAGTTCAAATTCGTTACTTCTATTGTTAACAAAGAGTTCATGAATCAAGCAAGAACAGAGAATTATTTCCTGTCCATTGCACATACAAGTGAAAATGACAAATTGCCAAACAATTTTGTCTACATGTCCGACGTCAACCAATTATCTGGATTCATGTTCCATTACTCCAAACCCTTTGAGATTTTATCTCAAGCTGGTAATCTTTTGAAGTTTATTAGTTTCACTGATTTGCCTGTCGATCCTCCACGTGATGATAAAGAATGGGAAAATTCAATTGAGCCAAAAGCTATCATTCGTTGTGCTGTTCCTCAAAACGAGAATGAATTGAAGTTGTTGAACCAAATCATTGCCCTAGTTGTAGAAATATACGATGGGTGCACTCAAGATTTGGTTCAAAAGTCACCAAACTTGTTCATCACCAATGATATCCTGAAGAAGACTACCAACTTGCGTCAACAAGAATTGAACAAGATCAGAAAATTCATGAAAGAAAGCGAATTGGAATTGGCAAAGGAGAAAAAACTGGAGTTGGAAAAGGCCAAGAGACGTCAATTGAAGGCCTCTGGTCAGCAAGAAAAAGTGGATCAAAAAATGAAAGAAAAAAGAGAGAGACGTCTCAGAAACAAACAAAGAACAAGAATTCAATAAGAATTTCGTTTTACTCTTTCTTCCTCCTTATCGTTTTCTAAGCCTCTTTGGTTTCTTTTATAAGGACGTTTACCACGTATCCATACACTTAAATAGTAAATATGTACATTGATATGTAATTCTTCAAACTGTCTTCATATTGTTGTTTATGATATTATTTATGTACAAGTTTTTGCGTTGCATGAAAAATCCACCATTTTGACAATTAAATGTCAAGACCGGGAATCTTGACTTCCTCAATAGTAATCCCAGAATCCAGTAAACCTTTCTTTTCAATTTTAGGCTTCTCTTGTTTGTCTTGTTCAAGAACAGATTGTCGTTGCAACTCCATCTTTCTTTGAGCTTCCATTTTTTTGTGCTTGGAGAGTAATTGACGCTCTTCCTCTAATTTTAGCTCACGCACCTGGTACAATTTTAACAGCTCCATATTTACATCGTGCACTTCGTTGAGTATATACTTTGCACCATTGTGATTATGTAAATAGTTTCTCATTAAAGATGGTTTGACATTGGTAACTTGCCCTTTATATAACTGAAATCGCGGGAAATCCCTCAGTAATTGGATCTTCACCCTGTGGGTCCTCTTCGTCAAGGCACTCAAGCATACTTGGGTGGAACGGAACATCTTTATTTCACCAGCTTCTTTCGTTTTGTAGCTAGCTCTTTTATACACTTCTTTTATTACGGAAGAGCTTTATTGCTGCCCTTTCACTTTTAGTTTTTCATCGGAAAGAACGAATGAACTAAAACTCACTATAATAAACAAAGGAAGTGAATAATTACGTGGATGTGCTGGAACGAAAACATTCATTAATCTCAAAGCAATCAAAAGGGAAAGTAAACGGTTTGAACCATGTCTAAGGTAATCAAACCTAGCAGTGGGAAGGGTTCTAGAAAGAGTTCGAAAGGGCCTACACCGGATACTAAAAATTTCATTAATTCGAAGAAAAAGGATCCGATAAATAAAGATAAACCCAATAATGCATCTCAAAACACACCAGCAGTTCCACATTCACACCCATCAGATACGGTTATTCCAGATCGTCTGATCAAATTAATTCCGGAGTTGTATTCATTTCAACAACTGATGGATTCTGAGAAAAGATTAGACCATTTTATTTACCTACGAAACCTACATATGAAGCGCATGTTAGCGCAATGGGATAACTCGAAGGCTTCTCAAGAGTTCTTCTATCCTCATTTGGAGTCTCCAAATGTGAAGTATCTTCGGATCTTCATTTCAAATGTCAGCGAAAGCCAACCTTGGCAACGGGACACGAATAATGAGTCTACGCCTATGGCGTTGGAGAATGCTACTTGGACGATGAGAATCGAAGGTCGATTACTGGACGGTATACAAGCCAATGATCCAGCAAGAGAGAAGTTTAGCTCCTTCATAGAATCCATAGTGGTGGACTTCAAAAATAGAGAGAACGACGACGAACCATCTATTAAGGTTGATGATGTTCCAGCCGAAGAAAATATCACCGAAATACCTAGTGAGAAGAACTTGAATTTAAGTTTGCCTTTACAATTTTCTCTGCCGAATGATAACAGCTCTACCACTAGTAACATTGTCCAAAATAACGTCATGATGGCAGAGCAGACTGTTAAAAAAGACATGGTTTCTACAACACCAAAGTTAGAGCCAGTAAAATGGCAGTATGACCCAAATAATCCGGTAGATTTTGATGGACTTGATATTAAGAGGACAGGTTCTGAAAATGTAGAATGTACTATAAGCATACTGCGAAAGTCATCCCCGGAAGAGCCGTTTATGACTTATTCTCCAGAGCTAGCCAGTGTAATAGGATTGAAGAGGGGAACATTACATGATGCTATATTCTCAATATATAAATACATTCATCTAAATGGGTTACTTAACAATGATGAGTCTACTTTCGCAAACTTGATGAGTAATAGGAACAACTACAATACCAATACTAGTACCAATAATGTGCTCGATGCAACACACAATCAAATGTCTACTGTAAGGTTAGACTTACAGCTCTCGACCTTATTGCCTGAAGGTCTTAAGAAGTCTTCACCATCTACTATGAAACTGACAGATTTAATGGCTCTAATTAATACACATTTACTCCCACTAGAACCAATTGTAATTGACTACACAGTACGCGTTGATAAAGCTTCCACATATGGTGAGTTAGTTATTGATATTGAAGTGCCCGATCTCAATGCCATAAAATTGAATAACCTACGGAGAGAAAGCCAAACTGGAACCGCTGAGTTGAATGAAATCACTAAGGATTTTGAACAAATCAAAGCTAAGATAGCATCGCAAGACAAAGAGATAATTTCTACTCTGTCAGATTTACACGAAAGTAACAAACGATATCGTTTCTTCAAGAAAATCAGTGAGGACCCAGTTAAGACATTAAAAGAATGTATTGAGTCTACTTCGAATGCTTTGAAAGTCTTATCCGGCGATGAAGGCTATAATGAAGATATGGTAAGGCGAGCTAGCTTTTACAAGGAAAATGAGGCAATGTTACGCGAAAACATAGAAGTCATTTTATCAAATGGACGAATGTAGGTTTATTTATGTTGATACATAGTAAATTCAAAAGTCGCATTTTTTTCTTTGTATAAAGTCAAAATAGTAAGAAAAGGATATTAGAAATCTAAAAACACTATGAGTATACACTACAAACAGATAATGCTGGTTTGTTTATATCATCTTGGTTTAAAAGCACATGTCTGAGTCTATTGTCTCTTTTTTAAGTAAGGCGCTGAAAAATTTTCTACTGAAAATCTCAAAATACTATATGATAGAGATGAGGGCCACTTGAATACACAAAGCAGATAAAAGAACGGAAGAAAAAACCATAAAATGAGTGCCAATAATGGTGTCACCGGAAAACTCTCTAGTAGGGTTATGAATATGAAGTTTATGAAATTCGGTAGAACAGATGACGACGAAAGTTCCAACTCCAACACACCCTCTAATACCAATTCAGACGTAGAATCCACAGAGCAAAAAAGGAAATTGTTTGGACGAGATAACTCAGAATGGGACCTCAATAACTATAATGACGATGTGAAACAAATCTTAGGCAAGGAGAAGAAAAAAGTGAAAAAAGTAATATATAAGAAGCGACACCATCTTATAGTTTCCAACGTCGGTTATAGTGAATTGCGAAAAAGTGATGGTGTAATAAGTGGAAGAAAGACTTTTGGTGACGATACTGGTGATACAAATTCTAAGAAGAGAAAGCTAGAGGAAAATGAACAAGATGAGGAAGAAAGAAGTGATGTTACAGGAAACCAAGATAAAGGAGAGGATGAATATGACCTGGATAAACTATTCAAAAATAGCAACAAGAAGAGAAAGAATACACAGAACAGTAAGAATAAAAATAAAAATAAAAAATAAAAAAAGTAGTGCTGATAATATATCTGCGAACTTTCGTATTCGTGTATAATAATGAAACATAATATATAAATCTCTGTAGTACGTTTTCATGTTTGTCGTGCTTTGCTTGAATGATAGGAAGCGATTATTTCTTCTAATTTCACTTGACTTTATGGCGTACGCAATTACATACAAAACACGCCATTATTTTGCTTAGTAGACAAATCTATATCAATAAAATTGAGTTTTTCTTTCATTCTTTGATGTCTTCATTTTTTGTATTTGCTACTTCATTATTGCCGTCCCGAAAAGATTGATTTTATTCATGTAATTTTATCTCAAACTCTGGCATTATCTTCCCCTCGAAAAGTTGCATTTGTAATGCCGAGGTCAATCGCTTCCCTATCAATAGTACTGCTTTCAATATCCAGGTCTTTGGACACATTCACACTATCTGTCTCGTGCATGTCACTTAGTCTTAGGGAATCAGTGATGGATACAGACGTTTTAGTACCGTGGTTGCCAAACAAGGTTGTCTGATGTAAGTCCTCATCAATTACATAGGGCGAAGAGATAGTATTCCTCTTCATCAAAAAATTGCCCTTTGCATAGTTAAAAAGAGTGGAATGCAAATTGTGCTTATAAGAAAACTGTAAAATGTAGGAAAGCAATAAAATGAGGATGAAGTTGGTGAAAAATTTGGAGATTTTTTCCTTCGTTGAAGTGTAATTGGCATAGTTGAATGGTAGTTTTATTATATGAATAGTATTGGCCGCAGAAACACTCGCCACGTATGTAGAATCTGGGGATATCGTGACTTCAGTAATGGCAAAACTATGAGCCTGTTTGAATATTTTAGATATCGAAAAGTCCTTTAGTTTCACAAGAGCTATGGAATTGTCATTACTTGCCAATACCGCCAATTCACCCTTCACGTCGACATCCATAGAAGTGATCCCTTTAAACTTGTTTGTGACTTGTTTAAATTTCAACACTGAAGTATTTCCTGATTTGATGCTTATCTTAGTCAACACGATACCTTTACCTTTTTTTAAAGAGGCCGCAATCATCACTGTATCATCTGCTATGAAGTTTATCTTGGATAAACTCCAATTTGTATCAAAGTCCGTCTTCCTAGCAATGCAACTCCCTGTGACTGTCGATATAACTTCCAAACTAGAACCGGTAATATAAGCAACAACTTTACCATCAGTAGAAAAGTGCAAATCTTTTACCTCACCCCTGGTTTCAATCTCGAACTTTTCAGTTAAGTCACTTGGGTCAATGATCCTCATTATAGCAGGCACTTTAGATGACGCAATGGCTGCCACGCTACCCTCCCGTGATATATAGACTAGCTTTGTGTAGTCATCCGCGTTCGTAGATCTATCAAAGTCCACACTAGTGACAAACTTCAATTGGCCATTCAATTCATCATATGCAAATTTTCTCAAGTGCTTATTACCCTTACCTTGTGCAATCTTCGTACTATTCTCATTGCAACCTAACAAAACAATACCCCTAGAAGCATCAATTGCAGTAGGAGAGTCGTCATTATCTTCCAATGTGAACTCGCTTAATATACAAAACTGTTCCTTCTCACTGTTTTTAGTGGGATCCACGCGCAAGGTTGTCAACTTGTTTGGTATCCCATTGTTACCTTCACCTCCCCCACCTGCCACAAGCAACGTGTTATTATTCAAAAACTTGGCTCCATAAGCAGGATAGCCGACATTATAACCAGCTGTCACAAACTTCATACTGGCTCTATTATATCGCTTGATATCTTGTTATATTCCTACCTCTATCTTGTATTCTCCTACGTTTCTGTACCCGTTTTTTTGTTTTCTAGATTTTTTTTTCAACTTTTCTTTTTCCCTCAATCTTGCACTATTGGCAAACCATTCAAGATGAAAACGACAACTAACTTCGAGAGAACGATCTGATGAAAAAGAAGGGTGTACACATGCCAGTGTGAGCGTGATATTAATGACTAGTACATTACACACGACAAAGAAAGTGCTCTCCATTCAATCGCACGTTATACATGGTTACGTGGGGAATAAGGCCGCTACATTCCCACTTCAGTACAGAGGGTGGGACGTGGATGTACTGAACACAGTTCAATTTTCCAATCATCCAGGATACGCTCACTTCACGGGATTCAAGTTCAGCACCGAGGAGCTGGTGGACATCGTAGAAAAAGGGTTGGTCGGGGCCCTTGGCATCAAGTATGATGCCGTACTCAGTGGCTATTTGCCCAATGTACAAGCGCTTCAGAAAGTAGCAGGAATAGTAGGACAGTTGTGTGAGGACGATGAAAACGTAAAGTGGGTATTAGACCCTGTGCTGGGTGACAACGGCAGGCTGTACGTGGATGAAAAATGTGTTGCAGTGTACAGAAACATCCTACAAAACTTCAGAATTTTTCTGGCCACACCGAACCAGTTTGAAATGGAGTTACTTGTGGGAATGTCAATCCATACTTTAGACGATGCTAAGCGCGCGTTTGAGCTCTTCCATGAAAAGTACCCTCGAGTGGCTCGGGTAGTTGTCACTAGCTTAGAACTGTCTGAGTTCAGCAACGATAACGTGTACGTGGTAGCAGGGTTTGATTCCTCTCTCAGTAACGAGATATTCTTTTACAAAATTCCCAAGATCAACGCAACATTTAGTGGAAGTGGTGACCTAATCAGCGCTATGCTCACAGACTCATTACTAAACGATCACGGCCACACACAGCAAACATTAAGTACATCCTTGGGCCAAGTCTTGTGGCTCGTCACTAGTATCCTACAAAGGACGTACGATTTAAACGTAGCTGGTCAGGATCCGCATGACTCCGCTATAAGAATCAAAGATTTGAAGCTGATCCAGTGCAGAGACATCTTGAAGCAAGATCCCGTACCCACGATAGGCAAGCCGGAAACCATTAAGTTGTAACATCCACGAGAAGGTACATACTCCTTCCTTATTGGGATGCGGCTGCTGCAGGAACCAGCCTAAATAGGAAAATACATTCCTGATATAGTAATTTCAGGAACACAACGCGACCCTTTAGAGAAAATTGCCCTCTGGGTTTTTCAATATGAAGAGAGAAAAACATTTATAACACTAATTAACGTAAAATCAAGTATTGAAGTAGATAGATAAAGAGAGACTATTCATATTCTGGCACGCCGATTTGAGAAACTACCATAATTTGAATACCCTGTCTCACAATGAAGAGCTTTTTCGTTCATATCTATGTGGCGCTCATGTTTGCTTGCGCAACAGCTTTGCCATTACCTATAGAAAACAGAAGAGCTTCTTCAGACTCGTTGGATTTGAAGAAGAAATATGCACCAAACCCTCCTGCTACGCATAACGTGGATCTTGAACTTATGTTCACGGATCCAGAAAATTCCAAGGTCATGAGACACCACATAACTATAGATTTATATGGAACCATGGTACCCAAGACAGTAACTAATTTCTGTCGGTATGTTGATAGCATAGAGAATCGCATTACCTCTGGCCCTATTGATTCATCGGAACGTGATTTTGACAAAATCCTACCGAATGGGTCTATAGAATGTGATCCTGTTCTTCCCTCTTCTACCGAAGAAACGGGGGGTTTGATTTCTGTCTTTGAAGAGAATCATGACCTGCCTCATGATAGACCGGGCAGGGTTTCCATGATCGGAGATGATACTGGTTTCAAGTTTATAATCGAGACCAGCGGCACGCCTCCAGAAGGCGAAAGTATTGTGTTTGGACAAGTAACCTCTGGACTAAAGGATTTGATAGACAAGCTAGCCAACGTGCAAACGAACGAAAATGGCACGCCAGAGCAACCAATAACGATAGACTACATATCATCCAATGAAAACAAGTTTTTAGACCCAAAAAGGGTCCATGAACAGTATTTAGAGAGACTTCATGACTATCAAAGTGGCTCTTTGGAGAAAGGTGTCACTTTGAAGAATTATCTTTACTCGGATAACCAAAGGAAAGTAGACGATGTAAAATATAATCAACTTCACCATCCTTTGCCCAGAGTTATGCTTGGTATCTCGGTTCTATTGCTTTTTTACGTTTTGGCCAAGTACAGGAAGAGGATATTCAGTAGATCGTCATCCAAAATAATATCTATAAGGGAGGATTGAAGGCATATCATCCTCTCCGTTAAATTATCATTCTTTTAAAATTATATACACGTGTATAAGTATATATAATTCACCCGTCCTCATTATGCTAATTATTATCTCAATGTTTTGTGTAATAGTTTCTCTATAGAATCCCTTTCCAGGTACTTTCCAATTAGAACAATTTTACACTCCTTATTGGATCCATCATATTCTCCTGGAAACACATCGTATGTATCACGGACGCCCTGAATTACACGAAGAATTGGATTTTCACCTTCAATGAGTATCAGGCCCTTGGTTCTTTGTACTTCCCAATCCCGTCCATCGTCTTGGGAACCCTCTTCTAGTACGGCCATGGCCCCAAAGTTCTTCCACAACAAAGGTTGCAAAAACTGTTTGATAAACTTCTCGTTATACTCCTCTTCGCTCTTTAATGGTCTAAAGGTAAGCATTATTGTGCCCATTCGATGATCGTGGATTGTCCCATCTCCCGTATTGCTACCTAACATGTCAGATATTCGTATACTGTCATAGGCATGAATATCTAGCAAATTGTCTATTGGAGTGTCGCTATACTTCGTGAAGAACATTGGTGCAATAGAATTTACTTCCCGTACTCTTTCTTTCAAATGTTTGACCATCGCGGGTGAATGTTCGATAGTGTCGTATTTGTTCATAATAATGCGATCAGCCATGGCTAATTGAAAGTGCGCAATAGTCAGGTTCCCCTTCAGGCCAACTTTATCACCATGCCAGTGTGCATCCACGGAAACGTCATCCAGACACTTAAGTATATGTTCACAGTCCAAAACGGTGATGATCCCGTCAATGTACACACTACTATTCAGTCCTTCATCCTGCCAAAACATCTTGGCAATTGGAGCAGGGTCAGCGATACCAGAGGTCTCTAGAAGAATGTAATCAATTTTTCCAGGTGAGCGCTCCACCATATCTTCAATAGCTTTAACACCTATATTTTTCAAAGAACAACACAAACACCCATTTCCTAAATCTAGCCATTCTTGATAACTGGACGAACCATTTTTGATGGTCATAGCTTTCTCAATTTCACTCGAATCTCCAAATTCATTCAGAATCACCGCAATTTTTTTATCTGCGCCTTTTAGAGCAATTTTTTCCAGTAAAGTTGATTTCCCTGATCCTAGGTAGCCAGTAATAATGCTTACTGGAATACGCTTCCTCTTACGCAAATCTGTCACATTCGTAGAAGCATTGTCCACTTGCTTATTTACTCTTTCTACTTTAGCATCGCTGACAATATTCCCACCGTCATATGAAACATTTTTCAAAATTTCTTGTAAATTATCCTCTTCACCAGTAACGAGAACAGGCAGTTCCCCATCTTCTTCTTCATTGAACTTGATATTTCTTAAGGCAGACATTCTCCTACTTCCCAAAGTTGAAAACTCCTTGACGAAAAGAATGTTCCTGGCTTCGCATTTGCATCGAATATTCGATTTTGTATAGCATCTGAAAGCATATTTGTTACTCATATAATGAAAAGAAAAAAAAATAAAATAAAAAAATCGGCCCTTAAAAGTGAACGACCTTTACCAGCCGGAACTAGATGTCGAAGAAGTTCAAAGTTTATAACAAAAGGAGTTCAGGAATAGTCACTCAGAGTTCCGACCATTGGTATAGAGCAGAAACTCGAGTAAAACACATTTTAAAAGAACATAATCGACAATGCGTTGGTCTGTTCTCGATACAGTGTTATTGGCTGTGATTTCCTTTCATCTGATTCAGGCACCTTTTACCAAAGTCGAAGAAAGCTTTAATATTCAGGCTATCCATGACATTTTAACGTACAGTGTATTTGACATTTCTCAATATGATCACTTGAAGTTCCCGGGTGTGGTCCCTAGAACATTCATCGGTGCTGTCGTTACTGCCATGCTGGCCAGACCTTATCTTTACTTCAGTTCTTTAATTCAAGATTCTAGACCTACTTCTATCGATGTTCAATTGGTTGTTAGAGCTATTGTTGGCCTCACCAATGGGCTTTCATTCATTTATTTGAAGAATTGTTTGCAAGATATGTTTGACGAGATCACGAAAAAGGAAAAGGAAAAAAATGATGAAGAGGATATATGTATATACGATAGCGTCGGTTCGTGGTTCCTTTTATTTTTAATTGGCAGTTTCCATCTTATGTTTTACAGCACTAGAACTTTGCCCAACTTTGTCATGACTCTCCCTTTAACTAACGTTGCATTGGGGTGGATTTTATTGGGTCGTTATAATGCAGCTGTTTTTCTATCTGCATTCGTCGCAATCGTGTTCAGATTAGAAGTTTCAGCTTTAAGTGCTGGTATTGCCTTATTTAGTGTTATTTTCAAAAAGATTACATTATTCGGTGCTATTAAATACGGAATTTTTGGTTTAGGTCTTGGTTCCATCATAAGTATAACCGTTGATTCATACTTCTGGCGGGAGTGGTGTTTACCTGAAGTGGATGGCTTCTTGTTTAACGTTGTGGCCGGACACGCTTCCAAATGGGGAATTGAGCCAGCCACTGCTTATTTTACCCATTACTTGAGAATGATGTTTATGCCGCCAACAGTTCTATTGCTAAATTACTTCGGTTATAAATTAGCTCCTACGAAATTAAGGATTGTTACACTAGCATCTTTTTTCCACATTATCGTCTTATCCTTCCAACCTCATAAGGAATGGAGGTTTATCATCTATGCTATTCCCTCTATCTTGCTGTTAGGTGCCACAGGAGCCGCGCATCTTTGGGAAAATATGAGAATAAAGAAAATCACTAATGTTCTATTTTTGACTATATTACCTTTGTCAATAGTGATCTCTTTTCTCATTTCAATGGGATTTCTGTATATTTCGAGAATGAATTATCCAGGTGGTGAGGCTTTAACTTCCTTTAATGATATGATCATAGACAAGAATATCACAAACGTTACTGTCCATGTTAGCATACCACCTTGTATGACGGGCGTTACTTTGTTTGGTGAGTTGGACTACGATATATACGGTGTCAATTATGATAAGACTGAAAATGCCACTGTCTTGCAGAAAATGTGGCCTTCCTTTGATTTCTTGATTACCCATGAACCAACCGCTGCTCAATTACCATTCGAAAACATGACTACCAATCGTTGGGAACTCATTAGTACAACCAAAATGTTCACCGGATTTGATCCAACCTACATCACGAACTTCATTCTTCAAGAAAAAGTTAATGTTCTCTCTCTGCTTAAGCAAATCATTTTCGACAAGACGCCTGCCGTTTTCTTGAAAGAACTGACCACTAATTCAATTGTGAAGAACGATGTCTTTTTCATATATAAAAGAATCGGACAAAACGAAGAACAACTTTGATCTTAGGTAGCCCTGATACAAGTTGTATTAGAAGATTTTTTAAATATTTCACCTCCACAAAACTTCAATCTTTTCATTCTTCGTTTTCAAAATCATTACTATTATAAAAATGCTATCGTTGATTTTCTATCCTTGAATAAACATTATATACGCTTCCCTTTTACACTCTGTTTCCATTTACAACAATGTTATTTTATATATAATACAACAAACCTTTTCAACTTATTCCCTCTCTTTCTTCAGTATCAGTAGAGGAAGAATCATCTCCAAAGGCTATTTCTCTAATTTGTACAATCCAAGGATCCATCAACAGTTCAACCGCACTGGCTCTCTTGGAAGGATTTTGAATGAGACATCTTTCCAGAAATTTCCTACCAACAGAGGATACTTCATCCTTAGTAGGGAACTGTGGAGTATGTCCTGCAGCAACATGATACATGATAGCCCATTCGTTGTCTAAGTTAGCCCATGGACGTCTACCAGTAATCATTTCTAATACAACACAGCCTAATGACCAAACATCATCCGCCCCAAGTTTTCCCTTGGTAGTAGACCCAGTGATGGATTCTGGGGCCATATACATAGGAGTTCCCATCATATCCAATAGACCATTCTCGTTATTTTTTTCGGCCTTTGAATCATTAACGTTAGCATCTTCTTCATGTTCACCATCGGCACTTTCGATTTTGTTCATACTTGCTAATCTAGTTCCATTATTAGCAATCTTTTTAGCAGCGCCAAAATCAACATATTTAATAACACCATTAAAATCTAGCAAGATGTTTTCAGGTTTAACATCACGATGAACAATGCCGGATTCATGCAAATATGCAAGACCTTCTAATAATTGTAAAGTGTAGATTTGAGTGACCATTTCGTCTTCAATACGACCATGCTCCAAAAGAGCTGCTAAAGAGCCACCTTCACAATATTCCATAAAGATGTTGACCTTATCACGATGAACTTCAACACCATAGTATGATACTATATTTGGATGGTTCAAAATCTCTAAGACACTCATTTCTTCTTTTATTAAAGGAAAAATTTTCTGCATTGCTTTGCTGTCTTGAATATTAATTTCCTTGACCGCTAAAATCTCACCATTATCTAAATCAACAGCAGAAAAAACTCTTCCAAAAGTACCACCGCCAATAAAATTCCTCTTCTGCCACCTCATAGATACGTTAGATATGGAAGATGCCAAAGAAACAAGATATTTGTTGCCCTTGTCACTATCATCAATCACTTTTCCAGTTTGATGAGGGTTCCGCTTGATTCTTTCTTCCAATTCGATTATACTTTGTAATCGGAATTCAGAATTCACTTGTAGCATCATATCGTCATCGAACACGTCTTCCAAATCAAGATTCGATCTAGCCTGTTGATTGATTTTTTCGACTTCCATAGAGCGTGCACCAATTATGTCAAAATGTGAGATAAGTAATGACATGCATTCGGAAATTTTTTGCTTCAAAGAAGAGAATTGGCATTCGTCAAGGGCTAGAATATTCCAACCACTGACCATGTGCATCGCAAATTCCATTGACGTGACACACCACCTAAATACCCTTTGATCTGTAGGGTCACAGTCTTCAGCTAAGAACTTCAACCATCCGATACTCAATCTCATCATTAAAAGTATGATTACCGATCTTTTTTCATTGTTGGCAACATTAATTCTAAGGAAGTTCAAACCAAAATCCCTCCCAAAAAGGAAAATGTTATTCAATAAATCGTTAACAGGACTTACCCTTTTGAAAGTGGTCATAATCTTGGTATAATTTTTCAAAACACTATATGTGCATCTAAAGTATGCTTTATTTATCCTTTGTAAGTTGTTTTTAACAGTTTCTGAAGAAGATTTTTTTTCCAAAAAAGAAACTGAGCTGCCAGAAATTTGTTGGAACCTATCACATTGGTATTCTAAAGCATAACTGGATCCTTGGCACATCAAATCTATTGAGTTAGGAACTACTTTCAGTTTGCAATCTTCTGGTTTGATGGTTTTATTATCGGAGAGATTATACATCTCACCTTCCCAAAGCAACGGTTCTTGTGGAGTTAGTATCAGTATATAACCAAGAGAGTTTAGCCTTGTTTCCAATTCATAAATCTCCTCCTCTGTGCTCTTGGTGTTGTCAAAATCTGGTTCGCGGTTAACTCTATTGCCGTTGTAAGATCTAGGCTGGCTAGTCAAATCATTCTTGATATAATAAAATGGTGTACCGTCATTCGAAATATCTGAGCCCAGTGATGAATTGGAGTTCCAGTTATCATCCAAAGCATTATAAATCGTTAGACTGTTATTAATCTCTAGTTTAGGCACTAAATCACAGCCGATGTCTGAATTCTTGATGATTCTTAAAATATCATCATCTTTACAGCCCAATAGTTCTGGGCTGCCAATTAAATAAGTACCATTTTGTTCTAAATAGCCCCCTGAATATATAAGAAAATGGCCTGTTTCTTTCAGTTGCCTTAACAGGTAGTTATGATCTTCTACCTTGTATCTAACAAAGTTTTGGAAAGCCTTTGTTAAAATGTTTGTGAATCTATTGAGTTTTCTTTTCATGGATCCAAGTATTTCGAATATTTGCACTAGCCATTTTTCAGCAACAGCTTCATTCTCTAACTTTGGCGGAGTGTTCTGCTGTCTTAACAGGTAAGCATGCAGTCTGTGAACTAACCTTAGTGTCAACTTTGTAAATTCGATGGCAATCAGCTCGCCGGCATCATCAATATAATAGCCGACGTTTCTGAACATCTCCCAGTATTTTAATAATATATCGGGTTCTTTAGAAGTCTTGAATGAGTTTTTACCACTATATAATATTCTTAGCTCCAAAATAGAGAAGAAATATTCCAATCCTTCGACAACGGTATGATCAAACTCAGGATCAATTTTCACTTTAAAAAACCAGTCATTACAATAAGAAGCAACAGTAAACTTCATTTGGACCGCTAATTTGATATAAGTACTAAAATCGTCCATCATTTGATCAATCATCATTAATGTTGGATTCTGTATTTTCTTCGCATAAGATAAACGAATTAGTATTATTTCTTTCACTAAACGCATTGGAAACATCAATAAAAATTCCAAGTCTTGATCCAAATAAGATAAATTTAATTCATTCCAAGTTTTTTGATATTTCAAGAAGAAAAATTTGGCTTTCAGAATCCATGGCGCTAATGGAAAGAAGATTTTCTTTTGAAATATCAGTTCAATATCTTTTTCCTTTATAATTTGTTCAGCAAAGCGTTTGCAATTAGCGGCAAATACTGCAGGATCACCCAGATTTATGTCGCTGTTATCTATTTCGGTGGTTCCTTCTAAATCTTTATTGCCAATTATCCATTTTTTCAAGTACGCAATATTAGTGTCGAAGTTGAATTTAAAATTTAGCCAACTGTTTAAAGTATCTATTCGATTTCTGAATACTTCTGTTTTTGTAATAGGCTTTTCACTATGCATTCTTTTAGTGTTAGGCCATAGATTCAAAACTCGATAATATTTGTCTACCAGTGATTTGATAGTTTCTGCTGCCTCGTCGGCACTCATATTATCTTCCAGCTTAAAGGCCATGATTTCTTGAAATACAGAATCGGTAGAATCCCTAAATATTCTTAAAGATTTGTTCTGGTCCTCTACAGTTCTTCCGTTCATCCATGCCTTCAATTCAATCCAAATATCATCAGAGTACTGCGTATTGAAACCGGGGCCTTTACCTTGATTGGCAATTTTGGTTTTTTCATTTCTAACAATATCACCCCTCAATACCTTAGATAACATCGTTTGCCATTCAAATCGATTGTTCACCATAGGATTCTGTAAAAGTTTTGACAGCAAATCCTCGGTCCCCAGCATGGAATGCCATTCTTCGTCTTCTATTTCACGTGGTTGATCGCTGTTGACATCTCTCAACCAATCCAATTTACCTTTTAAATAATTTAAGCTCATTGAGACTGCGTTTTCATTATTTTTCGTGTTCGACGTGATGAAATTATATCCAAAATTAAAGTCGTTATCCTTATCGTCACCTTCAACTTTTAAAAGATCGTCCATTTCTAGTTCCAAGTCATCTTCACCTTTGTTACTAAAGGTTTCTTCGTCATCTTCAAAGTTTGATGATGCGACTATCCCCCTTGTGTAATAATCATCATTAGCACGATTTCTCATTTTCCTCAAATATAACTGTTCGTTCAATACGTATTGTTTTTTGTATGTTCGGAGGCTCGTTGTGCTTCCACCATGATGGGCTACCGACCGTTGTGAACTGTTTGTTGTGACAATATCTTGTAACGTGGAAGCACTTGCAGAAGCGTTTGGTTGTGCTCTCGTAGAAATGTGTTTGTTGGAGTTCTGGTTCGATATGTTTTGCGGTGTTGATACGATTGACGTGTTCGTTGTGTTTAGCGAAGCCAGTTCCGGCGATATCACTAACGTGGGCGTATTCAATAACGGGTCTTGACTACTACAATTCATGTGAGAAGGTTTCTTGACAATTTCACCTTCCGGTTTACTAGCTTCAACTTTTTTATGCACAGAAATTGGCTGGGTGGATAGTTTAGGTAAAGACTGTTGAGTATTCTTCGTTAGGGGAAGACCAATATTGGAGGGGCGCCTACTCGATCTTGCCGATGAGCTAGAAGACCCTGATATAACATTTTGATGAAAAAACTGACCTTGCGGTATGCCTGGAAGGCGATTAAATAGCTGCACAGTGTTCAATGGGGACTCTCCGGGACTATAAACAGCATTCGGCGATCTGAAATACTGAGTTGTATGTAGTCCGGGGCTAATGGGCGATGACGCTACTCGGGCTTGCGTGGTATTGGAATTTCGCCCTAAACTTTCGGACCTTAGCCTAGATGAAGATGAAGAAGATGACTGTCTCACTTTAGAGTTGTTAGTCTTTTCAGTGGTCTCCTCATAAGGATTATAATTGAAGTAGTCCGAATGTGACATTATTTGAGTCAATCAAATAGCTTCAACAAGATTTTTTTTTCTTTTCTAGTACTAGAAGGCTATTTGTACTTGAATCTGGTTAATTGTAGCTTGATGGAGAAACGGAGATCAGACAGAAGCTAACAGATATGTTTAAACCTTTTATGGTATTAGATTTGTTTCTAAACTAATACTCTGTTTCGAAAACACCCGTTCTTAGCTGCTCTTTAACAGTACTACTCTTTGAGGCACTACTACACTAAGTTAGTAACAATAAAAATCTCTTAACCTCTTCTAACACTCTGAATTGACTCCTTTCCATCTCTGTTTACCTGCCTTTATCGCTCTTTTTAGTCTAATTAATTCTTCCCCATACAAAGAAACGCCCGAAAAGTGGCGCCAGTTTCCCGGGTGATGGAGCAGTGATATATAATATAAAATCACCGTATTCACTGCTTCACACCTTTAACAAACGGTATTTTCAACAAGTTGCAGGTCGTTTGGAGTACTTTGTGACTGCTAACTGAGTGCAATTTATTTTAGTTTATCCCCTTTCTGTGCTTTTACTTTTGATTGAAGGATTGGCTCAACAGAGATGGAATTGGACGAATGTTTAGAAAGGCTGTACAAAGCTCAGCTGTTGCCTGAGGTGACTGTGAGGGCACTTTGCTTTAAGTTGAAAGAGATGCTGGTGAAGGAGTCTAACGTGATTCATATCCAGACACCTGTCACAGTGGTTGGGGATATGCATGGACAGTTCCACGACATGTTGGAGATCTTCCAGATAGGCGGACCTGTTCCTGACACGAACTATTTGTTCTTGGGAGATTACGTGGATAGAGGTTTGTACAGCGTGGAAACAATTATGTTGTTAATTGTTTTGAAGCTTCGATATCCTAGTAGAATTCATCTTTTGAGAGGAAATCACGAGTCGCGTCAAATTACACAGAGCTATGGATTCTACACGGAGTGTTTAAACAAGTACGGTGGTGATTCAAGAGTTTGGCAATATTTGACAGATATATTTGACTATCTAGTGCTGTGTTGTATTATTGACGATGAAATTTTTTGTGTTCATGGTGGGTTGTCGCCCAATGTTCAAACGATAGATCAAATCAAAATTATTGATAGATTTCGAGAAATCCCGCATGATGGTGCCATGGCTGACTTAGTTTGGTCTGATCCGGAAGAAAATAACAACCCTATGTTAAATCATCCAGATAATTCTGGGCAACATTTTCAAGTATCACCTCGTGGAGCAGGTTACACCTTTGGTAGAAGCGTGGTGGAGAAATTCTTACGTATGAATGATATGAACAGGATATACAGGGCTCATCAGCTGTGTAATGAAGGTTACCAGATATACTTTGATGGTTTGGTTACCACCGTATGGTCAGCGCCCAATTATTGTTACCGATGCGGAAATAAGGCCTCTATTTTGGAGCTATATAGCAAAGATCAATTCTACTTCAATGTGTTCGAAGAGGCTCCTGAAAATAAACTGTTGAAAGAGAACAGTCTCAACGATACTTCCTCGGAAGATAACATTGCCAACCCGATGGTCAACAGGAAATTAATTGCTGATTATTTCGAAGACGAGTCCGCCTCCACCGATGGCTCCTCAGATCCAGAAATGTATATGTTTTCGGACGTATACCAAGCCAGATCTGCTTCTAGTAGACATGTTGATTACTTTTTATAGATAAGTGCAACAGAAAAGTATTATAGAGACAAGGGCACCTAATTATTTCTACATATTCTATCTTGATCGGTAACAAATGTATATATTGTGTATTTGAATGAAAAACAAGCGCATTTTTCATAGATAATACAATTCCAAATTTGTCTGATCGTGCACCTCATAATCTTCCAAAGAGATATGGTCTTTCAAAACACTTCCACCCTTCTGCAATACAATTTTATTGGGTTGAGTGCCGATTTGCAGGGATAATACTTTCTTGAAGTCACCGACAGTATCTTCACCAAGGCACTTCACCCTAACCTTTTTGCCCAATCGATCATTCACGACCACTTCAATCATTCTCAGAGTACCTATTTTATGGTCTATATTTAGCTACTTCTTCCTCTTTCTTTATCCTTCTTTTCCTTTGCCTCCTCATCTCTTTCAGAGCCAAACTCGCGAAGAGATAAAACAAGGAAGGATCCCGCAAATCTTGATATGATGACCTCTCGAGATTTGACAAAGGGAGACAAAGGAATGCTAGCCGATACAATCAACATAAAGCAGCAGCAGCAGCAACTTCATGTTCTGTTTATTGATTCTTACGATTCATTTACGTATAATGTGGTAAGACTAATTGAACAACAAACCAAAATCTCACCAGAAGTCAACGCCGTGCACGTGACAACAATTCACAGTGATACGTTTCAGTCTATGGCCCAACTACAGCCGCTTTTGCCACTCTTTGATGCTATTGTGGTTGGCCCAGGGCCTGGAAATCCTAACAATGGTGCACAAGATATGGGTATAATATCTGAACTTTTTGAAAATGCCAATGGGATTTTAGATGCCGTTCCGATATTGGGTATATGTCTTGGATTTCAAGCAATGTGTTTGGCTCAAGGTGCTACAGTCTGTGAATTGGATACTATAAAGCATGGACAAGTGTATGAAATGTGTCTGAAAGATGAGGCCAGATCATGTGGTCTCTTTAGCGGATATCCCGATACATTCAAATCTACGAGGTACCATTCATTGCATGTTAATGCTGAAGGCGTTGACAATCTTTTACCTTTGTGCTCGACCAAAGATGAGAATGGAACTCTTTTAATGAGCGCACAGATTAAACATAAGCCATGGTTTGGCGTACAATACCATCCGGAATCATGCTGTTCAGAATTAGGAGGACTATTAGTCAGTAACTTTCTCAAGTTGAGTTTTTCCAACAATATGAAAACAGGAAGGTGGGAAAGCAAGAAACTTAATAGAAATTTTTCCGATATTCTATCTAAACTAGATAGGACTATTGATAGAGACCCCATATACAAGATAAAGGATGAGTATCCGAGCGGTGATAAGACCACCTATGTGAAGCAGTTTGAAGTCTCCAAAGACCCAAAATTGACATTCGAAATCTGCGATATTATTCAAGAACCAAAATTTGTTATGTCATCTTCGGTTATTAGTGAAAATAGAGGCGAATGGTCCATCATTGCTTTACCAAATTCCAAATCCAAAGTGTTCAGTCACTATGGAGCTATCAAGAAGACTACGGTTTATAATTGGCAAGATGAAAAAGTTAGCTATTCTATGTTGAAAAAATGTTTAGATGGACAAGATTTGGACTTGCATGGCCCCCTCACAGTAATAAAGGAAGATGAATCTCAATTTTGGATTACCTTGGGTAAATTCATGGAAAATAGGATAATTGATAATCATAGAGAAATACCTTTTATTGGAGGACTTGTTGGTATTTTAGGTTATGAAATAGGCCAGTACGTTTCATGCAACCGTTGTGGTGATGATGAAGATTCACATATACCAGATGCCAAACTGGTTTTTATCAACAATAGTGTAGTCATCAATCATAAGGAAGGAAAGCTTTATTGCATTTCTCTGGATAGTACATTCCCTGTAACCCTGGAACAATCACTAACAGATAATTTTGTGCTCAAGAAAGATATCAAGAAAAAAATTTCCTGGCCAGAGTATTTACCCAAGGAGGTGGACTTCACGATAACCATGCCCGATAAGGTTGACTATGCAAACGCATTTGCGAAATGTCAGGATTATATGCATAAGGGTGATTCTTATGAAATGTGTCTCACCACACAAACGAAAGTTGTGCCTTCTTCAGTGATAGAGCCCTGGAGGATTTTCCAAACTTTAGTACAAAAAAATCCTGCTCCATTTTCAAGTTTTTTTGAGTTCAACGACATTGTTCCCAACCAAGGTGAAAGGCCTCCTGTTTTATGTTTCCTAAGCACTTCTCCTGAAAGGTTTTTAAAATGGGACGCAGATACGTGTGAATTACGTCCTATCAAGGGAACTGTGAGAAAAGGACCTCAAATGGACCTGTTTGAAGCCACCAAGATTTTGAAGACACCAAAAGAATTTGGCGAGAATTTAATGATTCTCGACTTGATCCGAAATGACCTTTACGAACTGGTTCCTGATGTTAGAGTCGAGGAGTTCATGTCCGTGGAAGAATACGCCACTGTCTACCAACTTGTTAGTGTTGTAAAGGCCCATGGACTAACCTCGGCAAGTAAGAAGACGAGATACTCAGGCATGGATATTCTTAAGCACTCGCTTCCTCCAGGGTCCATGACTGGGGCCCCCAAGAAAATCACCGTGCAATTATTGCAAGACAAGATAGAAACAAAGTTAAACAACCATGTCAATGGCGGAGCCCGTGGTGTGTATAGCGGAGTTACAGGATATTGGTCTGTCAATTCCAACGGAGACTGGTCTGTCAACATTAGATGTATGTACTCCTACAACGGTGGAGCCAGCTGGCAGCTGGGAGCAGGGGGGGCCATCACCGTTTTAAGCACACTTGATGGAGAACTAGAAGAGATGTACACCAAGTTGGAGAGCAACTTACAAATTTTCATGTAGATACTTGTATATATAGACATGTATACAAACATTTTCTTCAGAACGATACAGTAAATTCGTACGGTAATAAATTCCCGCTTAAGAGAATGACGTTTTGTGCCGTGGAAAACCCTGGAAAAAGGATATTGGAAAAAAGTTAAAGCATGTCATGCAGGGAAGACTTTCCGTTCAACGACTTATCGGTATATTATAACGTATGCTTAGCTGGAGCAGAGCTCTTTGAAAGACAAGATAACAAATATCATAACACCTATTAGATAAAAGAAGGCCAAGAAAGTAAATTAGTACCTGGAATAATTATAAGATGACAACAACCGTTCCTAAAGTGTTTGCATTCCATGAATTTGCAGGAGTAGCTGAAGCAGTTGCCGATCATGTTATCCATGCTCAAAACTCAGCCCTCAAGAAGGGAAGGGTCTCGAAATCTAGACAGATGTCTGGAACGAGCTTGAACGGAAACGGTAGCACAGAATCTAAAACAATGGAGAGAGTTAACTCTGTAAGGAGTAATGCTTCTAGCCGTGGTGGTAATGAAGACGGCGTTATCAAGAAAATAAAAAAGGAGAAAGAAAGGCGATTCAAGATTGCATTGTCCGGTGGCTCGTTAATCCAAGTGTTGCATGAAGGATTATTGAAAAGAGACGATGTTCAATGGGGCAAATGGGATATTTACTTCGCTGATGAAAGATTGGTGCCTTTCAGCTCCAGTGAAAGCAACTACGGACTGGCTAAGAGAGAAATTTTCGATTTGATAAATACAGAGAAGCACGGAACTCCGAGAATTTATCATATCGACGAGTCGCTCATTAACGACCCTCAAGAATGTGCAGATAACTATGAAAAAATTTTAATTAAGGGGTTTGCCGGTAGAGATTCTGTGAAACTACCGATGTTTGATCTTTTTTTGCTTGGCTGTGCTCCTGACGGTCACATAGCTTCATTGTTTCCCAATTTTCAAGAAAACTTACGTGAAAATCTGGCGTGGGTTATTCCTGTTGAAAGTGCCCCCAGTGGACCTTCGAATAGAATTTCACTAACTATTCCCGTGATTTGTCATTCTCATAGAGTTACTTTTGTTGTCGAAGGTGCCACGAAGGCGCCCGTAATAAAGACAATAATGGAAAGACCTGAAAAGGGATTGCCAAGTAGTATTGTCAATGAGGGCGCCGCTGGTCGTGTTTCGTGGTTTGTAGATGACGACGCTTTGAAAGATGTTTTTGTGACTAAAAAGAAGTATAAGTTCTACGATGACGACAATTTAACCGAGTAAGAGTATTGTTCCTGGGTTTTTTTTTCTAATTTTGATGATAATGACAACTAATGACAAACTATGACTTAACCATTCTCTTTTTTTAGCTCGTTTTTCTATTCGCACTCTCTCATTTAATAATCGCAATAAGTTCTTTTCTATATCTGAATTCAAGAGAATAACTATACAAAACAAATTGTCCTAGTGACGCAGTGTGCATATATAACATACAACATATATAATATATATAATAACCCTTAACAAGAAAATAAAAAATAAAAAAAAATTAACATACCACTACGGTGAACATTTCCATTTTAGATTTATGTGTATGTCTTCTACCGAACGGGAAAGCATTTTTTTTTGTTCGTTTCTCCTTTAAGGAGTTTTATTGGGCCTCAACTTGTAGAGTAAAAGGGAGCAAAACGTTAATTGCAGTTTTCTCATAAAAACTTTACTGCAAGACTATATCATTCATGTAACATTATCTAGCATGATTCAGGACACTTTGAAGGGATACAACGGGCATAGAAACCTTAACTTCGTATACAGAAAAAAGTGAAAGAATAAAGCGATTGCAAATAACCAAGCTTTAGTAGGATCACAGGAACATGCTTTCAAATTTCTCATCTTGCAAAGACAACATACGGCAATATTGACTAATACACTGAGCCATGCGATTATAGCGCTTTCCCAAAGCAGTAACTTGCTTCTCCCATTTTTACACTTGGCATGTCACACCACATCGTCTCTCAACACAAAAAGATTTTGTTCTTGTTGACAAAACTTATATTTTCCCCTTGAGTGACTTTAGGTCGTTGATTCATTCATTTCGGCATTGTTCGTTGTTTATTCCCCAGATTCTTTCCGCTTTCCTTGGCTGCCCCTTACTCCGGAAGACTCGAGATTAAAATTAAAAGACTAATAGTCAGGTTCCTACCCCTTGCTAATACAGTTTTAGCCACCCCCCTGCTGGTCAGCAGTGCTTTCTGGAATCTGTGTCAAGTAGAAGTTGCTTACATACAATAAGGTGTTTTCCATATTCCCGCCCACATTGTGTGCACTCCTTCATTTTGGATGTCTTCTTTACATAATCCACCAAGAAAGGAGGTCAGTTCGAAGAAGAACGTAGCATCAACACAGGGATATAAATAAGAGAACTATTGTTCTATTATAGAGAAAAAGTAATACAGATCTTGTACATTTTCTTGCGTAATACAACCAGACAAGGTTTTCTTCACACCATACCAAGCTTAAAAAAATCAAAAATTCCAATATCATGAAGTCGAGTATTCCAATCACTGAAGTATTGCCAAGAGCAGTTGGTTCTCTAACATTCGATGAGAATTACAATCTACTGGATACATCAGGCATAGCAAAAATGATCGAAAAGTCACCTATCGCAGAAATAATCAAGAAATCAAATGCTGAACTGGGTAGGTTGGGCTACTCCGTCTACGAAGATGCTGAATACATTGGCCACGCCTTCAAGAAGGCCGGCCATTTTATTGTGTACTTTACTCCAAAGAACAAAAACAGAGAGGGCATGGTTCCCCCTGTAGGAATAACTAATTAGTGGAAAAAAAATTTAATGTTAATGGTGATAATGGTAGTTCTATTATACCTCACTCTTTCTATATATAATCATATAATCATATAACGACTCAATTATTGTTGAAATGTTTCTTCTCCTTCTAATCCTTTTTATGGATTGTTTACGTACTTATTTAGTCTTTTCTTAGTAGACAATTTTTCTACCAGTAAAGGTTCTTCTCGCCTGTTGTCTAGCTTCTGAACTCGACTCATCATTTTCGTCATCTTCATCCACTTTGGCTCTATTTAAAACTTTGATAAACGAGTCCACTCTGTATCTCATTCTGGAGTGCATGTAGGCCTTCGAACACTTTATATGATAATGGAAGTAGTTTCTGAACAATGTTAACTGACAAATAGAATGGAATTGCAATTCCTTTGTCTGAAAATGACGTGGGAAAAGAACAAAGGTGATAAATCTTCTACTTTGCTCCGCAACTTTAGGTGGTTGGTATAATCTCTTTAACTCCAATGGGGGTTCATGTGAATATAAAACTTGTGGAGCTGATTGAATTTGACGATTTCTCTTACGTGCATCCACAAATTCTTGTAAAAAGACCTTACCAAAAATTTTATCTGTTTCGTCTTGGAAAATAGTCTCAAAAATGATGGTAACTCTGTCATTGGAAGGTTTAATGAAGATATTCTCCTCGTCACGATACTTAATTGTAAATAAAGTGTTGTCTCCATTCGCAGCAACCTCACCCCCAGTAATTTCTGCTTCAACAGGCGCTGATTGTTGCTGGCTCAATTCGATAAACTTCGTGATGGCCAGTTCGAAGGGGAAACTCAATACAATGGTCTTTAATACAGACAATTGTAAGATTGTGTCTTGAGTCAACTCACGCAATGTGACCTGAAGTGTGTAGTCATAACCGGGCTCTACCTGACCTGGAATGGTCACCCCCCCCAAAGAGGAGTAGTGGTCGGCTAGAAACTTCACTAAAGTCGAGGAACCGTCCAATTGGCACTCAGAAACGCTCATCCAAGCTTTCGTCTTGATACTCAACAATAGGACGGACTTATCATCGGCAGAGTTCGAAATATGATAGGTGGTATAGTCGAAATCAGAAACGATTCTATCCATGGTCAACGGCGAACCCTTCTGGAGCGCCTCCATCGCCTCATTTAGCGTCTTTTGGATAAGAAGGTTCTGTGGTTGTAAGTGTAGCATTGCGAATTACCGTGTTGAGACAGGAAGATTGCTGATCTTGTATGTTCACTGCCTCTCTTGAACACTGGACTAGCCCCTATGCCTTATGCTATATCTTGCAATTTCAAGCACATAAAACTGCTGGTCGCTTTATACGAAACAATATACCAAGTTATTAAGTATACTCTACACACATATATGCATATTATGGAATTGCTATTTACAAAAATGTTGTATGCACCAGAATATTAGAGAAAGCCAGTCAGGAACGGAAGGAAAACACATGCACTTTACGCATCACGACTTACTTGGCTTTTTGGCTCCGTATTTTGACCTCGACGAGATCCTATTCACAACGCCGCTCAGGTCACCGACACCTCTGATTACATGGTACTTCACACCAGGCAGGTCCTGGCAACGCCCGCCTCTCACATATACAATCGAATGCTCTTGAGCATCGTGGCCTTCACCCGGAATATATGCCGATACCACGTTCCCGTTAGTCAAACGGACCCTGCACGCCTTTCTTTGCGCAGAATTGGGCTTCTTGGGCTTTAAAACCATCACACGTAGTACCACACCCTTCCGCTGGGGGCATTGGTCCAGTTGTGGAGCGGTAGTAAGTTTCTTGCGTCTTGGAGGCCCGGAGCCTCTTTTAATCTGATTCAGCGTCGCTTGCATTGTGGTAGTGGAGCAAAACAATCGCTGGGCTTGTCTCCAGGGAGCACACCACGTGTTGGACATAAACCTTGACAACATTTCGCTCTTGTTGGCCTGCTCCCGCTCTGTCTATTACTAACTTTCTGTCTTAACCTTAGTTATATGCGTTTTTCCTTCCGCAAATCGGTTTGCCACTCGGGTAAGACTAAACTACTTAGAATAATATTGTAGTTATTATACATGTACATTTATATATATATCTTTGTCTGTATATACATGCTTGGCTTGGAACTGACGTGGACCTATTTACATGAAAAGATGCCTAGAAGCGTAGCAAACATGTGTATACATTCGCGAACAGCAGTTCCCCTCATTTATTCTTGGTCTGGGTATAGCTGAACCGCTTCCTCGTGGGCGCGAACTCACCCAGTTTGTGGCCTACCATGTCTTCAGATATCTCGATAGGTACGTACTCCTTACCGTTATGTATTTGAAACTTGAGTCCCACAAACTGGGGCAGGACCGTTGCAGCCCTTGCGTTTGTCCTTATCGGGGTACCTTTGGTCATAGCGTCCCTTATGGGGAGTGGTACAATGTTAGGACCCTTCCATACCGACCGCGATAACAGTCTAGCTGCCGGTTGCATCTTATCTTTGATGGTGGCTGCTTCTGCTGATGTTGTACAACTATTGCAGTGGATTTCATTGTCTTAAACCACAGTTGGACGTTAACTAGACACTTTCAGTTGCCATTACATTGAACGGCCTTCAACGTTTATAGTGATGTTGATGTTCATCCCGGGTGATGTTTAAATTTTGAAAAATTATAGAAGATTTGTTAATGTAGAAGGCATAACTAGCGATGAGATACACTCTACGCTGAACCATTCTAAGTGGTACATAGCCAGCGGTGACAATGTTTGCATCGAGATTTGATCCTAGTCAACTGACTGCTCCCGTTGCTAGTGCGCCAGAAAAAGCAGTAAAACCTCCATCACAGTCCATTGTACCTTTAAAGAGACAAGCCACTGGATCTGATGACGAAGAAGATGATTTTCGCCAAGATTCAGATGAAGGCTCTAACGTAAGTTCGGAGGATGATGATGACCGTATGCAAGTGACATATGGGACGAGCGAAGAAGATTCCAGTGAAGCAGAGGAGAAAGAGAACATATCAAGTACTCATAACACCGTGCTTTCAAGATTCAAGCAAACAGTGTCATTACAAGACAAACTGAGTGCATCTGATATTGCCGAAAAGAAAGAGGGCGAAAGTCTCGAGGATGAAGCAGTGTCAACTCATCAACTGGAGCAAATTCCCCAGCCTGATTTCGTTAAAAACCCAATGAACTTGAATAGGAATTCGTTAGATTTCAAATCTACTGGTTGGTTAAATACTGAAAAGATATTCTACGACAATTCTATGATCAGACCATTCTCTGATTACGAAAATGAACTAGAAGCAAGGCTATTGCAAAATATTTGCAATAATTTCTCGGTGAATACTTTCCCCATCCAATCAATCATCCTGGATTCCATATTACCGGTATTAAACTTCACGTTAAACATATCTAGGCGGAATTTTACCAGAAGAATTGGTGATATTCTCGTAAATGCTGCTACAGGTTCGGGTAAAACTTTGGCATACTCCATTCCCATTGTTCAAACACTGTTTAAGAGGCAAATCAACAAATTGCGTTGCCTAATTGTCGTTCCCACAAAACTACTGATCAACCAAGTTTATACCACGTTGACAAAACTAACGCAAGGGACGTCACTGATTGTTAGCATTGCCAAATTAGAAAATTCATTAAAGGATGAACATAGAAAACTCTTAAATCTGGAACCAGATATTTTAATCACCACTCCCGGTAGATTAGTAGATCATCTAAATATGAAGTCGATAAACTTGAAGAACTTAAAGTTTCTGATTATTGATGAAGCAGATCGTCTTTTGAACCAATCTTTCCAGGGCTGGTGTCCAAAACTAATGTCACAGTTGAAAACAGATAAATTAGACACGTTTCCGGGAAACGTGATCAAAATGATCTTTAGTGCAACGTTAACTACTAACACAGAAAAACTGAACGATTTGAATTTGTACAAACCAAAGCTGTTTTTGAAGCAAACCGATAAACTGTACCAACTACCCAACAAATTAGAGGAATTCAACATTAACGTTCCCACGGCGAAAAGTGTTTACAAGCCGTTGATCTTGTTATATTCAATATGCCAATTTATAGCACACCCCCCCACTGCTGCAAAGATCTTAGTTTTCGTGAAGTCGAATGAATCTTCTATCAGATTGAGTAAATTGTTACAACTTATCTGCGAATCCCGCTCACAATCCGACATGTTAAGGAAACTTCAGTGTTTCGAAGTAAGTATCAATTCTGTCAATTCAAATAACTCCAAATCCGAAAATAAAAAAATTGTTGCAAATTTCTCGCACCATTCGAAAAGTCAAAGCATTACGATTTTAATTACCACTGATATCATGTCGCGTGGTATCGATATCAACAATATTACTCAAGTGATAAATTATGATCCGCCAATGTCTTCTCAACAATACGTGCATCGTGTTGGTAGAACCGCAAGAGCTAACGAGGTTGGGTCCGCTTATAACTTATTAGTAGGTAGGGGTGAAAGAACGTTCTTCAATGATTTAAATAAAGATCTGGATAGAGATGGCAAATTAGTCAAACCATTAGAATTCGATTTTACCTTATTGGAATCTGACTCTGAGCTCTATAACTTGTCTTTGGAAAGTTTAAAAAACTACCATAAAAACACTGAAAATCATTGACTCTTCACTTCTCCATCTTCGCATCCTTTTATTTCATTTTACTCAACTGCATCTTAATTGTAGTTTGCCTGACCTGAAAACTCCTGAATATAGTAATATTAATATGTATGTATTAGTGGATATGTAACTGTAACATTATATTCGGTCTATATCTATTGTGGTTTCACACGATGGAATGCTCGTCTGAATGCACCTATCGATTGCTAACCTTAAAATCAGCTCGTCATCGTTGGATCCGCCTTTCATGGTTATCTTAATTAATACCACATAAAGCGTGAAATTCACTTTGCTTATTACTATATCATCGTAATTCAAAATGTATCTGGATTTGAACTCACTCAATCTCTCGATTTGGTCCTTGATCATGTTTTTTATAGTTGTTGGATTTTCAGTGGAAGTGGTAGGATTTATGAACGCTGTTTTGACCGTCTTTGTATTCATCGTGGCTATTGGTAGTGAGCTCATTGATCTTGGACGTACAGGTGGATTTACTTTACTTGATTTAGACTCAACCTGTTGAGTATGGGTAGTCGCATCAGCGCTGGAATTGTTATTGAATAAGGCTGAATCGGACAAAGATGTGGTGGAAAAGCCCATTAGTAGTACCGTTGAAGTCCACCGAGCTATAGTTAGCCCATGCCATAGAATTAAAATTGAAATTATCAAAGTAGCCAGATAATCGGATATACTTGATAAAAAGTCCAATAATAAGGGATAAGTGAACAAATATGCTGTGTAAGTGATAGTGATTATTGGATTCTTCGTCTTTAAATTGCTATATTTGTTAGCGTAAAACGTCTTATAAAGTGATAATGTCGATAGTACGAGATTGATCAGAAGAATACCATACCACAAAGTAATATTTTCGTTCTGGGAATCATTAGCACTAGCAACATGGGAATGGGGAATTTGCTCGTTAATTTCATCGTGATCGTGGATATTTGTCAATGCGTTACCTGATTCTACAAAGAGAACTATGAGTTCTTCAATAATATGGAATAAAAGGTCTAGCCCTACAAAGCATAATGAAACGGCAAGTGCAAAGCTTAGTAGGACGTCTATTCTATTTAGTCCGAAGGGAAATGTGATTGTGCCCGTGAACCAAACCTGGAATTGAGACAGATTCTCCACAAAAATGATTACTAAAGACCCGATAATATCGTAAGTAATGAAATGCGATAGTGTGATAAAATTACTCCACGAATATAAGTGCCCTATTTGAAAAGTGATTAGGCATGCCAAAATCTGTAAAGCAGCAATAGATAACTGAATGTGAGCCTTCGGCCATGGTAAATTTGACACTAAATCATTTAAATCTGGAATGGGAAGTGATTTAGCAATGTTTAAAGGGATTTTTACTTCAGGTTCTTGGAAAAAATTCATGGACACAGAGGAATGCTTATAACGATGACCCTTACGGAACGAAGTCCTTGATGCAGCTGAAGAGGGCGGTGTCTGCTGATGCGGTTGTAACGTAGATGCTGTAAAATTAAAAGGAGAATCCAAGGTTATAGATGATCTTTTGCCGTTGCCAGCGTCCGGAGAAATACCTCTTACTGGCGATCTTGTTCTAGGAGGAGGCGGCACTAACTTTGATCCCGGTATATATTTGAGTGATTGCCTTCGACTTTCATTGCTTTTCCCCTTTAGTACAACAGCTTCATTAGCATTACTGTTACTAGAAGCGTTCTCACCAAAAGTGAAGGAAGGGTTGTAAATGATACTAGAACTGGAATTGTTACCTTCTTTGGCAGAATAGAATAGCGAACTGGGCCTGGGTGATGCAAAGAGTCCCCTGTTTTGTGATGGAACGCCGTCTTGGTTTCCAACAGCAGTCATATTGGACAATGAAAATGACGAAGCATCGGAATCATTCAATTTAGGAGTTTGGAAAGCAATTTCTGGGGACAAATTGTCCTCCTCCTGTATAGCATTCATTTGTGGCGTCTCCATGGTTCTTTCCCTATTTGTGATCTTACCCACAAGCCACTAAATATAAATGTTCGCTCTCTCAATATTCAAAATACCTTCAAGGTTCATCAAGTTTAGTAGTAACATTCCCGTTATTAGGCAAATCGGGATAATTGTGGAAAACTTTTTGAGGCGGCATTACCCGCGCTGAAATTTAACAATAATAAAGATAATAATATATCATTAGCAGCCTCGTCACAACAATAGATGGTATGTTTGATAATGATTTATGGACTGAGGTACGAAAAAGATGGTTAGCAAGAATCAGTTTAAAGGCAGCAGCTCTACACTAGCGCAGTTGATCCAAGAGGTCGGACAGAGCGGGATAAAAAAGCCTTTGTTTCGGTACCAGGTACCACGTTCGGTACGATGGGCTTCCACCGCTCTAAGTGTAGTGTTCCTCACGTATGGTGCTGCATACACTGATATGTCGTGGAGAACTGCTCGAGAGGTGTACGGAAATGCTACCGAGGAGAAACAACGCAGTCTGTGGTTCAAGTGCAAGACATTTGGACCTGTGGCTTTAGGGGTCTTACCAGTGATTTTAGCTGCCGGTACGAAGCACGTAACTTCAAGGCTAGTTACAGAAATGACATATCTGCCACCAATTAAGAACAGTACGGTACCGCGTTGCCAATTGACTCGCTGCACCCCCTTTTTAGGAAGACCTGTAACCATTACTAGGGAGGTTCATGAACTATCCAAGAACAAGGCCACTAAGATCTTCACTGGAGTAGGTTCACAAGGTATGGAGGACAAGGCCACTTTTGTGTTCTTTATACAAGATAAAAAGGCTACTTCATTCTTCAACAAATTTTACATTTTCTCAAGGTCTGGTAGCGTTGTTAGGAGTGACGCCAGGATCTTAGATTGCTTCTTCAACGAGGTGGCAGACAATAAGTTGTTAAACAAGTCGATATTGACACAGATTCTTTCACGTACCTCTGCCAAGAGTCAATTTCACTCGAGCAATTCCAGGTCATCTATAAGAAATATTGTAAAGCCCAAGTAGTTACGGAAATCTACATAAGAAAAGCATGTAAATAACAATACAATAAAAGAACAATGGAACGCTTGTATATGCACGCAATATTTACAGAAACCCGAGCAATCTTAAGATGTAATCGACCGTTAAGGCATATGTAAAGTAGAGTCCGGTGTTGATGTTCCCATTGAAATACTTCCAGCAGTTTTTGGGATTGTCAAGGTCCACTTTCTTTATCATGCCGAACAACCTGTAGGCAAAGAGTCCTAGTCCACCAAGGAACCCAGGCCCCCACAACAACCCACTGTTAAAGCCTGCGGCAGCTAGCAATGTGATTTGAGATATTGACATAGCCTTCATGATGGACTTTGTACGTGGACCCCAAGCCAAGGCAGTAGATTTGATTCCGGCCTTGATGTCAAACTTTTTATCTTGGTGGGCATATATAGTATCGTAAGTCATACACCACAAGTAACTACTCAAGTACAAGGGTATCATTGTAGGCCAATTCATTATACCCATGGCTGGAAATCCAAGCAGTGCCCCCCAATTGAAACATGCACTCAATGCAGCCTGAGGATAGTACGTAAACCGCTTAAACAAAGGGTATGTGAACACTATGGGCAAAGATGCGAGGCCCAGCCACCAGCACTGGGCAGGAAGCAACGATAGGACGCCCATTCCGACCAGAGTTTGAGTACCCAAGAATACCAGCGCCCCACGGGGGCTCACTCTGCCGGAAGCAATGGGTCTCTCGACAGACCTGATAACCCTTTGATCCAGTTTTCTATCTAAATAGTCGTTGATAGTGCAGCCAGCACCCCTCATTACCAGGGCACCTACACCAAAAATACCCAACATTCCAGCTGTTGCGCCCAATGTAGCACCTTGCATCATAGCTCCCATGATTATTGACCAAGTACAAGGCAAATATAACAACCACGTGCCCACAGGTTTCTCTAGCCTCATCAGCTCTGCATAGGGTATCCATTTCTTGGGCAACCGAGATATGAACGGCCCCAGCCCATCCAATCTTTCCTTTCGTGCTACTTCCAACTCTTTTGACGTGAACGTGGGTGCTGAATTCTTCGAGAAAGAGGAGGATGACATAAATTTCTTTCTACCGATTCCACTGATTCCAGCAATGGTAACTCGACCGCTGCCCACGATTGACTTTCCTAGCAAAATACTGCTTCTACACCAAACAAACATTACTTGACACTCTTATCATACGACTGCTACCCCCCTGCTGATTCCTTCAACACAGTCCCCTCTCTTGACAAACTTGCTTCTGCTTTTGACCTTGTTCTTTTGAAACTTTTCACGATGCCGAAATCGCCGAAATGGCTCGTTTAGCCTTTTCTCGAAGATTAGTATATAAAGAGCATGCATCGCGCTGATAATGATGAGGTAACATTGGCCACATTCTGAAATCAGTGAGCCTAGCACAATGTCCATCTACACAGCATCAGTCACCGCACCCGTTAACATTGCCACTTTGAAATATTGGGGGAAAAGAGACACCAAGTTGAATCTGCCCACCAACTCGTCCATCTCAGTGACTTTATCTCAGGATGACTTGAGAACTTTGACCTCTGCAGCCGCCGCACCTGAGTTTGAAAGTGACACCTTATGGTTAAATGGAGAACCACACAGCATTGACAATGAGAGAACTCAAAACTGTCTGCGCGACCTGCGCCAGTTGAGGAAAGAAATGGAATCTAAAGACGCTTCGTTGCCCACTCTATCTCAATGGAAACTTCACATTGTTTCCGAAAATAACTTTCCTACAGCTGCCGGCTTAGCTTCCTCAGCTGCCGGATTCGCTGCTTTGGTCTCTGCCATTGCAAAATTATACCAATTACCACAATCCACTTCAGAAATCTCAAGAATTGCTAGAAAGGGTTCTGGTTCAGCTTGTAGATCTTTGTTCGGCGGGTACGTAGCTTGGGAAATGGGGAAAGCTGATGATGGTCACGATTCTATGGCGGTACAGATTGCGGACAGCTCCGACTGGCCTCAGATGAAAGCCTGTGTTCTAGTCGTCAGTGATATCAAAAAGGACGTCAGTTCCACCCAAGGTATGCAATTGACTGTGGAAACCTCTGAATTATTTAAAGAAAGAATCGAACACGTCGTACCAAAGAGATTCGAGATCATGCGTAAAGCCATTGTCGAGAAAGATTTTGCCACTTTTGCCAAGGAAACAATGATGGATTCCAATTCTTTCCATGCCACATGTTTGGACTCTTTCCCTCCAATATTTTACATGAATGACACTTCCAAGCGCATTATTAGTTGGTGCCACACCATTAACCAGTTTTATGGTGAAACAATTGTCGCATACACTTTTGATGCTGGTCCAAATGCTGTGTTATACTACTTATCTGAAAACGAATCGAAGCTGTTTGCATTTATTTATAAACTGTTTGGAGCTGTTCCAGGATGGGACAAGAAGTTTACTGTTGAACAGCTTGAGGCTTTCAACCAACAATTTGAATCCTCTAACTTTACTGCGCGTGAATTGGACCTTGAGTTACAAAGTGGTGTTTCCAGAGTGATTTTGACTCAAGTTGGCTCAGGCCCCCAAGAAACGAAAGAATCTCTGATTGACGCAAAGACCGGTTTGCCAAATAAATAAGATCGTTTAATTCGATATGTAACACTTTTTCTTTTTCTTTTACAATAGCTAATATACGTTTCCTCTACACGATTGGTCGGAATGACCGAACTTCAATTCACGAACGTCTGCGACGGATATAGCGCTGGGAGAGAGTTTGATAGTTCTTATTCTCTTGATGATTTTCACAGAAGCTTCCATCTGAGCTTATAATTTGCGTATCCATAGCCGCATGCCAACAATCAATTAAATCAAACATAACCTTTTGTTTCATTTTGAAAAGTCCTCACTATTTGCTCAGTCTACGTTTGCAGAATATCCCACCACGTCTTTTTCTCTATAGGCTAGCCTTCACTTGTAAAGTTCCTTTTTAGTTAATGCACGTTTCAAGTGAAAACACGTTACAGCCGTATTTTTCTGAAACAAGATTAAAACACTGCAATGACTTAAAACAAGCAACTACCAAAGCAAGTAGTTTTTGATAAGGAATCAAGGGATATATAAATACAGGAGCAATGGGTTATTACCAGATATTATCATGGACTTCTCCAATTTTTACGATCTTATTTGAAGCACGGCGAGCTATCATAGTAAAGGCTAAAAAACGAAACATTTTCAGATGACCTTATCTTCTGCTCATTTTACCTACCTATTCACAATACTGTTGGGATTAACCAATATTGCGTTAGCATCCAACCCAGAGACAATTTTAGTGACGGTGACGAAGACAAACAATGTAAATGGGGCTCTTACTACCACAGTGTCGCCAGCGTTAGTCTCCACATCCACCATTGTTCAAGCTGACACCACCACCCTATACACGACTTGGTGTCCATTAACTTTGTCCGCTACTTCTGCAATTACAGCATCCCCTTCAATATCGTACGCTGCAACGTTATCCAAGTTTAGTACGTTGACGCTATCTACTGAAGTATGCTCACATCAGGTATGCACTTTATCGTCGACGCTACCAACTACTACCTTATCTGTCACTTCTGAGTTCACCTCATATGTTTGCCCCTCTTGTCACTCAATCTCTATCAGCTCAACACCCAAGATAAAAACTACAACTGCAACGCCATCAAGCGTGGTTGCATCGTCAACAAGTACCTCCACAACCTCATCTGCTATTTTAGCTTCTTCAAGTATGCACACAACGTCCAGTTCAACTATGATCTCGACTTCTACCTCTCCAAGCTCTACGTCGACCTCTACTTCGACCTCTCCAAGCTCGACTTCGACCTCTACAAGCTCTACTTCTACCTCTCCAAGCTCGACTTCGATCTCTACAAGCTCTACTTCTACCTCTCCAAGCTCGACTTCGACCTCTACAAGCTCGACTTCGACTTCGACTTCGACTTCGACTACTTCTACCTCTCCAAGCTCTACTTCGACTACTTCAATTTCTACGTCGACCTCTACTTCGACCTCTCCAAGCTCCACTTCGACCACTTCGACCTCTACAAGCTCTACTTCTACTTCCCCAAGCTCAATTTTAGTCTCCATTAGCTCCACCTCTATTGATGAAACCTACTCATCAGTCTCGTCTGTAGTGCCATCATCGAAGTCTGCGCCATCATATACTCCATCCACACATGTTTCCTCCGTCCTTTCGACTTCGTCACATATTATGGTTACTTCTACCACATCTTCTGCTGTTGAAACAACTACCGGGTCCCAAAGCTCATCCAAGATTACTAGTCAATTCACAACTTCTTCCAAAGTTCCATCGTTTTCCGTGTCTACATACTTTACGACTGTTAGTGGCGTCACCACAATGTATACGACATGGTGCCCTTATACCTCAGGAACAGAGACTACCACACTAATCAAGACGCATGACAGAACTGTTATTGACACTAGCACTTGTATTGACGAGTCTTGCACGACCTCTCAAACTAAAAATATCGTATCACCCTCTTTAATCACGTCCACAACGAGCGTCGCAACTTCTGTAGTTACTGCTACTGTTTCTTCATTATATGCATGCTCCACGTGTACTGAAGCATCGAGTTCATACATTTCAATACAATCAACTTCAGCAAATTCGGTAACACAAGAAACTACATCCGCACAAAATAATTCAGGGCCAACAGCAGCTTCAGGAAAAGATTTTAATAAGCATGCTACCGGTAAAAATTATCTAACTTCTTCAGATGCATCTACCACAAGCGAAATAACTGCTACATCAAGCATTACGTCAACCTCTCAAGAACAATTATCATCCTCATTACCTTCATCTATTAGGTCGTCGCCAAAATACATTCCATCATCTTTGTCATCATCCACATTTCCCTCAACATTTCTTTCATTGACTTCCTCTTTTGCACCTACATCATCTATCGTCAGTCCCGTATTTCTATCTAGTTCTGTACCATCATCAAGTGTCGCGCTGTTGCCAGTTACCACGCTATCACCACTCATCGCCACACCATCTACCACTGTGGCATCGACTACTAAATCTTTACTGACTTCCACAGTATCCTCCCTTTCGTCTTCATCGACATCTATTCCTTCTTCGTTACAAACTTCTGTCACTGTAACACGAACATCTTCCAGTTCAATTTCTATGCAGTACCAAACTTCGTCAATCGTAACGGTTAGCCAATACATGGGCAATGGATCGCAACTCCATTTGCCTCTAGGTGAGTTATTCTTTGCTATCGTGGCAGTTGTTTTCAGTGCAATTTTTTAATAATTATTAAACTATATAGTCAATTATCTATACAAATATATACCGTTAATGCAGATAAACCCGACAATGTAATAAAAACAACAACTTTTCATCAGTATATACTTACTGACACTCGTAAGAAAGTTGGTTTATTTTAATGCGGTCTGGCAACTGTACGCGGGGATGTGCATCCAATATTAAATTACAAAATAAAGGACAGTAAGAAACAAAAGGATAGCAACGATTGTTTGAAAGCTACAAAGGTGCCCAAGCAAGCGTGGAAACACACGATGCATTTTAAGAAGGGGAAGGGGAGCATCAGCATAGTATGGCGATTTTTATGGAAGCGCTTTTATTCCATACATTCCAAGACGGGTATGCACTTTTCCAGATGTAGGAAGAAACCAGTAACAAACTTCTCGAGGGAAAACGGGCTCCTTCTAAGTTGCAATGGTGATACATTTCCATATATGCGTACTTTATGGAGGTATTTTAATGCACCTGGTAATTTAATGTTCGTCACAACTAATATTGTTACTTTTATGGGTATTGTTGCATATAATACAATGGTCACCGTAAGTAATGAAAGGGCATTTGAAGAGCAGATGATGGCCGCACAGGTGAGTCTAGCGAAACAGAGAGAAGATTTCGAAACCAGGGCTCTCAGTTTGCCTCGGGATACTGAATTGGGAGAAGAAGAAGAAGATATCAAGCGGGAGCAGCCGGCGGTAGGTCATGCCAAGGAAGATCGGTTGGTACAGGAACAGAACGCACAACCAGATTCTCCTATAAAGCACTATACATTAAGAGACTTGATCTTGAATAGAGAGGCAAAGATTGCCGATTATGATTCGCAGCGTGCGAAAGCATCCATATTCCACATGCTATATGCTTACATGCTATACAGAGACACCATTCAATCAAAAACCGAGACCCAAAACCACAGCAGTGAGGAGTGGCATCATGAAGTCGAGCTTCTGGCCAAGGGTGAACAGATACGAGGCTCCCATAAAAGAATAGACGTGTTCTATGATCTATGGAACAAGAGTTTCGATAAGATAGTTACATCGCCTGAGAAAGTCCAGAATTTCCAACTGCCGAACTGGTCCAAGTATCCTTCCTTATTGAAGTTTATATGCACCGAACTTCACGACAACAATTTAAAAACCCTAAGTGAATTCCAACAATTTTATGGCAAGGTGCGATCAAAAGAGGTGAAAAAACTACTGGGTCTTTGGCTCTACGATCATTCCTTTCTTTTCCCCCACAACCTCTACGACAATAAAAGCGAGGAAGATTTTTACGATATTTTAATCAACGACTCCATACAGGATAACAATGTATTCCAGAAATACTCTTCCATTGTAATGAATCCGTACAATGAACGCACACAGCTCTTTTTCCCCAATATACAGACTCCATCTGTCAACAAGCCAGTACCGAGTATATCTCTGGAAACATACACACGACTGCTCAAGGGATACATCCATCTGCAAGAAACAAACTGCAAATACGACTACAATGACAATATATTCAAATTAATCAGCATCCTCAAACTGAATTGTTTCCTCCAACGCAACAAGAAGAAACACGCTGGCGCCAGCGTAAGAATCCTACTGCCTAGGGATGAAGACCGCTCTCAAATACTCGGCACCATTTCGCAGGCTGAAAAGAAAACCTGCTATCAGATCTTAAGCAAGAACAGGGACGTGATTGCGCTACTGAAGCGCATTTCAGATATCCAAGTAGACTCTTAATAGAACATGTAAATACATACTTCCCATCATCTCATCACATCACACGATCTTCTTTTTTTTAGTAAAATTTTCATCGATGAGCTTTAAAAGCAAAGCTATTTTACAAGCATTGGAGCTGCCGTGGGATCCTACTATGACCTCAACATCACGCATCGCACCGCTAGTCCACTGAAAATGAAGTTCCTAACCACAAACTTTCTAAAATGCTCCGTCAAGGCCTGTGACACCAGTAACGACAACTTTCCGCTACAATATGATGGCAGCAAATGTCAATTGGTACAGGACGGATCTATCGAGTTCAATCCAGAGTTCCTTCTGAACATTGTCGATCGTGTAGACTGGCCTGCAGTTCTGACAGTTGCCGGCGAGTTAGGGAACAACGCCTTGCCCCCTGTCAAACCCTCTTTCCCATCATCGATCGAGGAACTCACAGATGATGACATGGCCATCTTAAATGATCTGCACACATTATTGCTACAGACTTCTATCGCTGAAGGTGAAATGAAGTGCAGGAATTGCGGCCATATCTATTACATCAAGAATGGCATTCCCAACTTGCTGCTACCCCCACACCTGGTATGAATAGAGAAACACATCTGCGCATGAGCACACAAGAAAAGAAGATAGCTATATACACCAACATATATGTAGCCTCATATACGTACAGCACCAAACATGTAACATAAACAACCTAAACTGGGAACATCGAGAATATAACCACCACAGTTTCTACTTGAGCCTTTCCGTCATACGTGATATGGAGATGCAATTTCCAAGAGCGCTTTAAAGAACGAGATACTCTCCTGTTTTAAGGAATCAGACATTCAAATAAGGTAACGAAGTCGGCGGTTTGAAGGTTCAGGGGCCTTGAAGGTAGTATCATTCGGAAAACAGCAAGCTAATATGGCTGGACACCATCACGAACATGGACATGAACACGGGTGCGAGCAAGAGCATGAGCACGATTCCCTTCAACGGCCTCCTACGGGATCAGAGAGAACTAGAAGCATATCCTTCTCGAAGCTGCTTACGCGGTCGTGGAAGAGGAACGCGAGTTCATCCAACAGCATGAGTGTGTCTAGTGTGAACCTGTACTCTGATCCAGATAACTCCAAAGAATCGGATCACAATAATAGTGGCTCAGAGGGTCAGTCTTCCCGATTTTCTAAGTTGAAAAGTATGTTTCAGTCCGGTAATAGCAGCAAAAACGCCAGTGCCCATAACAGCAGCCAAAGTAGTCTTGAAAATGACTCTGGGTCATCTTCATCCAAATTGAGGTACGTGAAGCCACTGGCTTCTGTAGCTAATGCTCATCCAGTGTCTCCACCACTTTCTCCTACGATTCCGGAAACAGATGTCCTTCAGACGCCGAAAATGGTACATATAGATCAACATGAACACGAGCGTGAACATTCGCATTGTGGGTCCCCAATAATGCTTTCGTCACCTTCACTGAGTCCCACGGTTGTTAGGACTGGGACAGGTCGGAGAAGATCTCCTTCTACTCCAATAATGCCCAGTCAGAACTCGAAAAATAATAGTGGTAGTTCTGCTGCCAGGCCAACCAACTACCGACATCATTCGAGTTCGCAAGGCTTTTCTTCCAACAATCCTTTTAGAGAGAAAGCAGGTACAGTACGTAGTAGCAACCCATATTTTGCATATCAAGGTCTACCAACTCATGCATTGTCTTCTCATGAGCTAGATGAAGAGCCCCAATTGTATCCTAATGTCAGTGGTATTCATTTTTTATCCACACCCACTTCAAAGGCAAACTCTTTGACAAACACCAGAAATCTAAGCAATTTATCTCTAAACGAGATTAAAGAAAATGAAGAAGTGCAACAGTTCAATAATGAAGATTTCTTTTTTCACGATATTCCTAAAGATGCATCATTAAAGGAAACTTCGAACGACTCGCCCAGTAGAGGTACTTCAAAGAGCCCCACCATTACTCAATCGTTCCCCTCAATCGTTGTTGGACTTGATAATGAATATGACGAAGACAGTGACAATGATAACGATAATGAAAAGGGAGAACGACAGATGCAGATCAAGAGTAAATCTAGAAACCTTTCACCCATCAAACAAAATGGTAAATCATCTACCCATCCAAGAACAAAAGTACCTTTAAGAAGAGCTGCGTCCGAACCCAATGGGTTGCAGCTCGTTTCTCCTACATCACCGACTTCTTCATCTTCAGCAAGGAAAACGTCTGCATCCACTAATATAAACAATAAAAACCCTGGTCAATCAGTACTTCCTTCAAATTCATTTTTCCCCCAAGAGCCACCTCCCAAAATCTCAGATTTTCAAGAACCCAGGAGATCACGACGTTTAAGAACTAAGTCTTTCAGCAATAAATTTCAAGATATCATGGTGGGACCCCAATCCTTTGAGAAAGTGAGGTTGTTGGGTCAAGGTGATGTAGGTAAGGTCTTCTTGGTAAGAGAGAAAAAGACGAACAGAGTGTATGCATTGAAAGTCTTGAGCAAAGATGAAATGATTAAAAGAAACAAGATCAAGCGCGTTCTGACAGAACAAGAAATTCTAGCTACCAGTAATCACCCGTTTATCGTCACGCTATATCATTCGTTTCAATCTGAAGATTATTTGTACCTTTGTATGGAATACTGCATGGGTGGAGAATTTTTCAGGGCTCTACAAACAAGGAAAACCAAATGCATCTGTGAAGACGATGCCAGGTTTTATGCTAGCGAAGTGACAGCAGCGCTAGAATATTTACACTTGTTGGGTTTTATCTACAGGGATTTGAAACCTGAGAATATTTTGTTGCATCAATCTGGCCACATCATGCTTTCTGACTTCGACTTGTCTATTCAAGCCAAGGATTCCAAGGTTCCTGTTGTCAAAGGCTCCGCACAATCAACCCTTGTTGATACCAAAATATGCTCGGATGGGTTTAGGACTAATTCCTTTGTGGGAACAGAGGAATATATTGCGCCTGAGGTCATAAGAGGCAATGGTCACACCGCTGCGGTCGATTGGTGGACGCTAGGAATATTGGTTTACGAAATGTTATTCGGTTTTACCCCATTCAAAGGCGATAATACTAATGAAACCTTTACTAACATTTTGAAGAATGAAGTTAGTTTTCCCAATAATAATGAAATTTCTAGAACTTGTAAGGATTTAATTAGAAAATTACTCACCAAAAACGAATCTAAAAGATTGGGCTGCAAAATGGGTGCAGCAGACGTGAAGAAACATCCCTTTTTCAAGAAAGTTCAATGGTCTTTGCTAAGAAATCAAGAACCACCCCTGATACCCGTGCTATCTGAAGATGGTTATGATTTTGCTAAATTGTCCTCCAACAAGAAGAGACAGACAAGTCAAGACAACCATAATCATCTCGACGAGCAAGAGAAAAACATGTTTGAAGAACGGGTTGAGTACGATGATGAAGTCTCCGAAGATGATCCATTCCATGATTTCAACTCAATGAGTTTGATGGAACAAGACAACAACTCAATGATTTACGGTAATACAAATTCTTATGGGAAAATTGCATACACCCCAAATTCCAATAGATCGAGGAGCAACAGTCATAGGACTTTCTTCAAAAGATGAAGACTCTTCAATGTATACGTAACGGTCCCTTATTATACTCTATTATCCCTTTTGTCCTTTCTATCATTTATTCATCGAACATTTAACGACCTCCATCTTTTTTCATAATCTAAATCTACGTATTATTTTTTCCCTTGTTTTTCTTCTTCTGTCAGTTAGTCAGTAGTTTGTAACTTAAATAAACCATATATTGGTGGGTTCAATTTTTCAGCATTTTGTGGGAGCATCTGATGAAGCATTGCCTCTCTTTTAATGGATTGTGAATACCTTTTCTAAGTTGTTTGCGAACTATTTTTCACGCGATACTCTAAAACGATACGATGAAAGGATGACGCATTATGCTGGGGAGTAGCAAATAAAGAGAATACAACACTATTGATATTCAGAATAGAGGCTGGGGCTCAGACTTTATTGTGCAATATGGGACTTATATCGAGATGGAAAGAGAAAAAACAACTATCTGGCAAGCAAAATGTCCAAAAATCCAGAAAACCGGCGAACACATCGTTTAGACAACAGCGACTCAAGGCCTGGCAGCCCATCCTATCACCACAGAGCGTACTACCGTTGCTTATTTTGATGGCATGTATCTTTGCACCCATTGGTATAGGTCTGGTAGTCAGCACGATAAGTGTCCAGCGACTAGTAGTGAACTACACCGAATGTGATGCACTAGCACCAGCAAAGGATTTTGAAACGATTCCTTCCGAGTACGTGGATTATCATTTCAGTAAAAAAGTTACAATCCAGCCTCAATGGATGGTACTCACAGATCCTGAGTTCGGTAATCAAACATGTCGAATACAATTTGAAATTCCTAATCATGTTAAAAAATCTACTTATGTTTACTACCACTTAACAAATTTCAATCAAAACTATAGAGAATACGTGCAATCTCTTGATCTAAATCAATTAAAGGGTAAACCGTTGATTGGGAATGATTTAGATCCCAACTGTGACCCTTTCAGGACAGTAAATAATAAGACTATATTCCCCTGTGGATTGATAGCAAATTCAATGTTCAATGATACATTTGACGCCACATTTACTGGTGTGGATGGTACTCCAGATTACTTACTTACAACAAAAGGCATCGCATGGGCCACCGATCGTCATAGGTACGGAAAGACCGGATACAATGCGTCCGATATTATACCGCCCCCAAATTGGTCTAAATTATACCCCAATGGCTACACTAACGATAATGTTCCAGACCTGCAAAATTGGGAAGAATTTAAAGTTTGGATGAGAACTGCTGCATTGCCTAACTTCTATAAGTTGGCAATGAAAAATGAGACCAATGGTTTGCGTATGGGTATTTACGTTGCTGATATAAAACTAAACTACCCAGTAAAGTCCTACAATGGAACAAAATCCTTTGTACTAACCACAAACAGTATTATTGGTGCAGGGAACGAGGCGTTGGGGATTGTATATTTGATTGTTGCTGGGATTGCAACTCTTTTCGCCATTCTGTTCCTAGTTAAAGTCATTTTCAAACCAAGACCTATGCATGATCACAGTTACCTAAATTTTGAGACTGAAGATACCACACCCTATGAGAATAGTGTCGTTAGTGTTCCGTTAAGAGAAATTTTATGATTGAGTTATCATTTGCTATACAACCCCTGCATTTTATCCTGTGTCGAGAAAAATCATTGTAATTTCACGTATATTCGAAATAAAGAAAAGGTTGTATACCATACTGTATTTTCCTTCTGCATTCTGTATCAAGAATTCTTTTGTTACATATACGATACCTATATATTCATTAAATGTTCATTCGTGTTTTTACTGATCCGGCTATACTGCTATCTAAAATCCATAATCATTGTTGCGTCTTTTTAGTCGATCTTTCATTGCCATTACTCCACTGCTTGTGTCTGGTGGCGGCGTTGGTGTGCTGGAAGTGTTAAAACTGCCAGACGTTTTACTTCGACCCAGGCTCGCCCTAAATTCTTGGCCTGCTGAAGGTCTAGTAGGCCGGGAGGAAGCTCTTCTCGGTGTCGTGCTAGAAGCACTTGTATGGTTATTGTATATTCCTTGAAAGGATTTACTCGCAGGTGTGTATTCTGGTGCGCCTTCATTTGAAGTAGGTGCATCCATCGGATCCTCTGAAGAAGCCTTCCTTCTGTGGGAAAAGGATGATGACAAATGATGGGAGCTTTGCTTTTTCATATCATGCTTCACTTGGGTATCCAGTATTTTACGTTCGTTTGGTAAATCCTCTTTCTCCCCCAGCCAACCTGGGAAGCCTTGGAAAGGATGCTGGTTTTCATAAAATTTGACAAGCCCCCTGTGAACCAATGTAGTATTTACCGTATCACCGTCTTTCTCTGTTTTGATCGATAGATGTGCCAAAGATGTAGATAACGATTTAGTTGATGACTTGAACTTATTCCAAAACCGCCCCGAACCTTCCTGAGACTGTGATGACTGATTCATTGTATGTGCGACGTCTTGATTACGCCAGTGGCTGGCCTTGATGTAAAAGTGTGAACCTTTCAGTTTTTAGCACCTTTTCTAATTATGTAACAACCTATAAAAGTAAGAAATCCCAAGATACTTTTACGAGCTCATTTAATACGTTATTAAGTAATAATAAGGTGAGATTACCAAGCAGCGGCCACTCCTCCTTTTCCAATCCGAAACAAGATGATACATAATCTCTACACTCTTATGATTGTGCCATCAGTAAATTCTAATCTTCTAGCTATTTTTTGATTGTTCATTCTTTTTATTTTTACGTTTCCTTATGAAAGTTTGAGTAATACAAGAGAAACCTATAAAATGTCGTTACTATAAACGTATGATAAAACTTTTAATACACCTTCCCTATTTAAGCCACCGTTTTTTCCTTTAGATAAATACCGTACTTGTCCTTTAGTTCCTTCATGATTGGGTCATTAATCTCTGGCGAGTATGGCGCTACTAAACCTGGTCCCTTGATTGTACCATCCAGGACAAATTTAGTAGCAATGGCGACTGGATAACCGACGGTTGCTGCCATAGAACTGTAGCCGCCGACTTTACCATAATCGACTAGAGTGGATGTTCTTATTTCGTTAGTCCCATCTGCCCATTCAATGCCGAATTTGTGTTGTAGTACGACCATATCTCTCTCGTCCTTCTCGTATTGCATCAATTCTTCCAAACGAGCACATAGAGTGTCCAGAGCATTACCTCTTGGAGTGATCTTAGCATCAGAGAACAAACCTAACCAAGCAAATCCAGAAAGGATTCTCTCTCTGTCTTCATCATCCTTCCAATTAGCTTTTGAATCAATCGAGGCGATCAAGTCCTCTCTAGAAGTAGACTTGGCATTCAAATATTGTTTTAGGGCTTCGTTCCAAGCAATTGGCTTACTAAAGATTTCATTAGCATCATCTTTCAACATGCCCATGTCAACCAAAGCCTTGACAAACTCTGGGAAACCTTGATATCTCAAAGTACCTCTAATGACGGTTTCGGCTTCTGGAATATGATATAGCTCTTTGAAAAGAGTAGAGTCTCTATTTGGGTAGCAAACAAACGCATAGCCCGGATAGATGAAATAGGGTTTAGCAGTGGCCATCAAATCTTCAGAGGAGACAGTCTCAATTTTACCGTCTTTCCAGTATTTGGCAGAGTTTCTCAAGGCTAATAGCACACCTCTAGAAGACCATGAAAACTTGTATCCCAAAGGATTATCAGAATCTTCAGGTGCTGGTAACCCACCACAGTACGACAAGAATGACTTTAGCTTACCTCCAGCTCTGTGAACTTCATCTATAGTCTTGACCGCATACAAATGGTCGATACCTGGATCCAACCCGATCTCGTTCATAACAGTAATACCTGCCTTCACAATTTCTGGTTCCAATTCCCTCAACGCAGGTGAGATATAAGACGAAGTGACGACATCAGTTTTGGTTCTAATCGCGCTCCTTACAACATTTGGATGGAAGGTGTATGGAATCAACGAGATGACAACGTCGTTATTAGCCAAAACTTTGTCTAAAGCATTATCATCGGTCACGTCCAATGAAATAGCACTGGATCCAGAAGACTTAGCCAAAGCTTGCGCATTGGCTAATGTTCTACATGCAACAGTGACAGTGATGTCATCATTAGCAGCTAAAGTGTCGATAACTGGTTGTGCTACAAAACCAGATCCCAGCAACAAAACGTTCTTTCCCATGCTTGACTATAAAGATTCTATTATGACTCAATTGTCCTGATGACCTTTTCTACTGCTGAAGATTCTTCCCTCATAATCCTGTCAAGACTCTATGGTTTATATACGATTATACCAAATTTCATTCTATTTTATATCACCTATTGTTGATAATTCCATTGGAAATTCCCAATACCTTTATTATGTGTAAGGTCCTTATTTTTTACCACAGAGCGAATTTTTTTCCAACGGAATTTCGATTCTCTGCTATGAGTAATTCTTCCACTACTAAAGACATTTCTTCTTGGGAGTGGTAATAATTGTGGCCCTCACAATGCTGTCATGAATCTAAAGAAAAGGAAGGTCTTACACAATCTCTCTTTAGTCTGGCTTCGTGTGCAGTTGCCGATAAGAGTTTGGCTTTCGCTCTACCGTGCCTGCACAAGCTATTAATAATGAAGGTCATCAAATAATGAGTTATGATATTTAGAACACTTGAATACGTAGCTACTAATATGGGCAACCTTTAAAGTGATAGTTAACTTGGTCTAAGCAACCCCAGCCCTAATGAAAAAAAAAGTAAGTGAAAAATGATCACCATGTTTTTTCCCGCGATTTCTCAAAAAATCGGTATAAAAGCAAGCTGAAAATGAATGGAAGAATAGTCTCATTCATACATACTCTGTCACACTTCTTAACTCTAGTTTCTTTTTGGTTTGGTTTCGTTTACATAGTCGTGGGACTTTATCTCCATGACTATGCCATTTCTAGGTAGTCTATGGTAAACGAATCCCGTAGATTATCCACACGTTTGTTGCCTTAATTGACAACAACACAGAGTAAGAAGAAGGGAAGAATTTTTTTTCTTTCGTCCATCTTCTTTTTATTTTGAAGGCGTGTAACATCTGTTGGCTATTTCATGAGCACAGTTTCTTGAGCTTGTCAACGATAGTGGGATTTTTTTTGAAAAATTTTTCTATTTTAATTATGTACATAAATGTCATCAGTTAACTACAAATGAGTTATCTATCAATATGCTTTTTTATTTACTGCTCAAGCTTGCTATTCCCCTCTTCTTTCCGTTTCTTAGTGCACAAAATAGTGGCCATATATCATTGCATTCAGTTTTTAACTTGCCTCTTCTTATCTTTTCTTTCTCGATTTAATGTATCTTTATCTACACTATATTTTCTTACTCAATTCGTTCGAATGGCAATAATTTTTCCTTCCACACCAATATATTAGTTACTAATCATACAATTTCTTGTTTCAACTTTTTAGGGTATAATTTACAGCTTTTTTTGGTTTTTTCTAAGTTGTCTTACGATTTTTTTTTTTTTTTTTTATTTTCAATATTTTGTGATTTTTTTAGTTTTTTTTGGAAAAACTTCAGATCAATCAGTCCTTCCTTTTGAGCGGTTGTTTTCTATGGGAGCGTGTTCCATTGGTGAATATTCCGGGAGAATTATTACCAGTAGGTTTTTTTACTGTTTTCCTTTCTAAACAAACTTCAATACCGTCAATTAACTTTTTCTTTTTTTCCAAGGCTTCAGTTTGACTCTTCTGAGTTTCGAAATCTACGACAGCAAAGTTGTCTGCTGCCGTTATCCTCATGACTTTACCAAATTCTTTTTCCAGAGCACCTCTCAGTTTTTCTTCTCTCAGTCCGTTTGTGCCTCTGATGTAGATCGGATAGAACCCATCCTTATTCACAGTACTGAATACCGGTTTTTTCTTATTTTTGCTGTTACCACTAACGTTGTCTCTGCGATTCCCCATTTCAAATTTCCTTTCTGTTGGTTTTTTCGTTAGCGTTTCTGGCCTCATGTATTCAACTGTAGTATTACTTTTGCTGATCCTGTCAGAATTTTCATTCATCAACTTTGAAGCCCATGTCATCTTTGGTGGATTTGCAACTGGCTCTGGTGACGTCAAAGTAGCTGGAAAACCACTGTTGGATTCTTTAGATTCGGAAACATGGGGCTCTATTGTTTTAGCTTCGCTTTCAGTTTCGTTTACATTTCCCGGTGCCGATACGTCGACACTAATATTCTTACCGTTGGGCAAAGAAGAGCTTTCAACAGCATTTATGGGCTCAACAGAGTCTTCTTTTGTCTTGATCGGTGCTGTCTTCTTTTCAATTTTCAAAGATTTTTCATTTAGTTTCACGACATTGCCCTGCTCTTGCGTTGAAATGTCATCTTGTTTGTGTTCGCCCTTGGCATTAGATGGAACAGCTTCGATGTGAGTTTTGGATTCCTTGGCAACAAGCATAACTTGAGAATCACTGCTATCGATAGCTGGCGTTTCTTGAGCTAACAATTCAGATTGTACAACCGGTTCTTTGATAGTTTCCTTTTTAGCCTTCGGTTTCGATATTTCTGGTGATTTTTCCTTTTCTTTTTCATTTTCCACTTTCGAGTCATGCCTTATTTCACTTTCTTCATCTACACTTTCAGAACTTTGCTCTTTACCTTGTGCCAAAGGATCCTCGGTTAAAACATAAGGTCTAAATGAGTTAGGAATGAACCTGGTTATATCATTGGTTATGTCAAATGTAGACCCATTACTAGATGGTAGTAAGATAAATGTTTGACAAAACTTATAAACGGGAGTTCCCGTCCAAAACATTTCACCCGTCGCTATAATCAAAATGCTCTTGTGCAAATGCCCAGTGTATTGAAAATCTATAGTATTTAATTTGAGTTTCAAGCTCCTAACTTTGCTGTCGTTTCTAGAAAAGAACTTATTAATATTTTCACGCCCAGTAACTTTTACTGTTGGAAGAACATCATCTTTTTCGTTGCTCGACTTAGACTGATAATTAGTATGTGTTAGTTCAGCCGTACTTGCATAGAAGTATGCCAACTTGGAAGGGTCGGTTCTCATTCTTTCGTAATAATTTTGCAGAAAGGCAAAACATATATCTTGTACTGTAACACCCATTTTTTTTCTATTGGTTTTACGCACTACTTCTATTCGCGGGTATGATTTCAAATGCAACTATTAGTGACAAAGAAATAAAGTTATAACACACTTGAAAAAAAATCTAGTTGATTCCTATTGTATTCTTCGTGATCTTTCTCTCTAAAAATATTAAGATAAAAAAAATCCAGTAAGGTGAGTTATCAACAGAGTTCTGTAGAATAATTGTTTTATTGAATATTTGAAAGTGAATGAGGTTCGAATGGAAATAATAAAACAACAAATGTAATTAAATATAACAAATATGAATTAAAACGTACGGTAAAATCACAACTCAAAAAAGTAAACGGAAAAAAATTAAAGTTTGTGAGAAACAGAAGTGACTAAAGTCGTATTATATCGCCTACTCTTTCTTCAAAATATTCTTACTATTAACGGTTCCAGAAAAGTGAAGCCGTTGCTCGTGTTTCTTCTTATTTGCAAGCGAAGTATCCTATGTCAAGTACTATCACTTGTACAGTATAATGTTGCACAAATCAAATATGAATTGCTTTCTTTGGAAACAATGATGGGATAAAAACAAATGACTTAGTTTAATGTCCGCCAGTGGTGATAAAACTTTGACCGAAACAGCAGTGACAATGAACAGAGAAAAAAAAAAAGTTACGAAAAGGTAGTATTGCCTAATCTTAAAAAAATGTAGTCACACTAAAACTATCAATAAAGAAGCTTTATTCCCTCTTATTCCTGGATGGACTGCTATACTGCTTGCCATATGTCATTCTTTCATTTATCGCCACCTGATGTTTTTCGCTACTTGGACGAAAAAATTTCAAAAAAAAACAAATGGTTAAGTCATATTAAAGGCCACGTGATCATAGGCTCCAAAGGAGTAGTGCATTGACTATTCTCCCGTCAGAGCTGTTTCTACAACAAGTATCCTTCTCTGTATTACTGAAAGTTCCATTATACGCTGTTTCGTGTTCAAGTTTTTTTTAGATTGTGTATATATATAGTACATAAATGATCATTGGTCCCCGTCAATACCATATATGACACCTTGGTACTTGGCGAAATCCGTACCGTTTGGGAACTTATGCATGGACAATTTGCTCAATTGGCAGAAGGATAAAAGCATTAATAGACTCTGTCCGCCTGTGGTAGTAAAAATGGAGAATCTTGGTAAGCCCAACTCATCAGCTAGTGTAGTCAGTGAATACTGCTGCTGCTGCTGTTGTTGTGAAGATTGCTGCAATTGAGGGTTCTTAAATTCCTGAATTATTTTGTACACTAGGTTCAAGTCGTAAAAATTGGGCATGTACTGGTGGACCCACCATTCAAAATCCTCCTTATTGTTGGGCATGGCGTCATTCATTAGGATACTGATAAGGAAGCCTAGGTCATAAGCAGCGTGGTATGTGACCCAGGTAACAGAATCATCCATCATTAAGCCAGAGTCCATCAGCAGTTGTGAAAACTCAAATACGTCGATACCTGAATTCTCGTGTTTTTCGAAATTGATGCCTGATTTTCTGAGTAAGTCTAGTGATTCTGTAGACATGATTTCCTTTTTTGGGTCAAATACAAAATTGAATTGCCAGGTCGACGGACCATTGTCAGGCTTGTTACCGCTGGCATCACTCAAAGAAAGCCCGAGCTGTATTGGGTTTAAGAAGTCTACGTTGGCCCTCATTGTCTGATAGTGGTAATCGACCTTCGACCTGAAAGTACCGATTGGCCGGGCCAAAGTCCCCACGAACTCGGTGCTTATTGACACGTGGTTATACTGGGAGATCAGTTGTCTAATAACAGCAAATTCACTGTAAAGGTTGGACTTCCAGACATCACGAACGAAAAGGTAATTTGGCGGTGGTAAAAAAATCGGTGGCATATTTTGATTAGTTAAGTGCTTGGGTAGTTGAGAAGCCAAGGAACGATTAAGGCCCACCCCCTGTTGCTGCTGCTGTTGTTGCTGTTGCTGTTGTTGCTGTTGTTGCTGCTGTTGCTGCTGCTGTAGAACGTTTAAGCCCGGAGGCAAACTAGTCACTGAAACGGGTGTTCCTATCGTAAATGGCTGCTGTTGCTGCTGCTGCTGGTTTAACAGCGGGTCGCCCTTCTGCTTCAAAAGGTAGGCATTGTTCATCTCCTGATTCACAGAGCCATTCATCGTATTAACAGGCATCCCTTGAGGAAACATTCTTGCTCTATTAACCTGTGGCGAATACACCTGAGGTCCCATATTTTGTTGCTGGTGCTGTTCAGAAGCCTGCCTCTGAGAGAAAAACTGCTCACCTCCCACAGCAAGTATCCTCGGCTGTACATTCATAGATTGCATATTTTTACTCCTTCCTTAATTAATATATCAAATTGGGTTGTCTCTCTCTAATCGTTCGAAGAAGGCCTCTATTAGATAAACAAAAAACCACTGGTGGCAAGAAACAGTAAATAATACCCTTGTTTAAACCACACCACTTGGATAGTACTCTATCATAGTTCAATAGACTCAATAACGAGAAATTGTCATAATGGTGAAGAAAAAGACTGAGCAGCGGGTAAGTATAATATTCCGTTTACAATGACCAGTATAGCGAAATAATACTATAATGTACGTATATATATATATATATATATATTGTGTAGGTACAGCCAAACACGCCCATGTATATTGCTATTAAACTTGAGTTTCTATTAAACTTGAGTTTCTATTAAAATATTATAGTTACAAACTAAATAATTACCCATCTATATTGTTTCCCCAGAATGTTTGCTTCACATAAAGTTATAACGAGAAAAAAACTAACAAAAAAAGCCACTTTGTAATCTTTAATTAATATTATACACCGATTGTTTATTTTTTACCTCTATGCTGTCTTTTCAACTTCTTTCTTCTCTGGCTTGGTCACCTCTGACTTTTCAGGTGGAAGAACGAACCAAGGAATTTTACCTCTGTTGAAGTCATTCAGAATCTGCTTGGAAACACCAGACTCATCAGGCTCACCACCCTTAAGTAATCTACCTTGCTTTCTTGCTAGGATTTCAATAAACTCCGTGGCGTCTTTCCAGCCTGAGATTTCATAGGTCCTTTCCAAGTGCTTTACCTGGCAACGCTTCAGGACACCTGGGATGTACTGTTCTGGATGTGTGACGTGCTCAACTCTGACAACACCTCTGAACAGAATGTCTTCTTCCGAATCTTTGCTAGAGGGTGGTACAATACCAGGACAATCAATCAAGAAAATTCTTTTCATAAGAGTGATATATTGCCAGACTTTAGTCTCACCAGGAATTGGCGCCACTTGACACACCTTTTTCTTTCTTAATGTGTTGATGATAGAAGATTTGCCTGTGTTTGGATACCCGATAAATCCAACCGAAATTTGCTTTCTATCAGTATGCAATTGAGAAAATTGACGCAGCAATTGGATTAACGAACCTTTACCAAATGAGTTGGTAATGGATGCATGAAACGCCAACGTTGGGCGGTCCTTCGACAAATGTTTGACCCAAGCTGCCTATTTATCAAGTTAGAAGTAGAAAAAACTGTTGTTAGTAAAAGGTGTACTTTTTTTCCCTAGTAGGTAGTCCATTTCAAGAGACTGCGATAATAATGATGGTAGTCGAGATATTCATTGTTTCGAAGAGCGATTTGAATAAAAAAATGTAGGCAAAACGAAAAAAAAAAAGTTGTGAGGATCTTTACTACGAACATATTGTACGGATACCCAAGAAAAAGGTAACAAAAGCTCAACTCATAAGATCCTCACTGTTCTAAAAAGAGGAGGTATACCTTTAAAACAAAGGTTATCCTTCTCAGTTATCCATCAGGCTTCCTCAGAACGAGGAAATAAGGATAAGCGAACAGTATTACTCTACCAAAACAGTAACAGACACTTCTGTGGATAAAGTTGTCCTAGAAAGGACAGAGAAGCACCCTGACAAAAAGGTTTGGTAATAGTATTCATACGCTATCGAAAAAAAGAAATCTCATATCACAATCCTCTGGTAAAAAAATCAAAAAAAAAAATCAACATACTGCAACCCAGGTAGGTACCAAATCACACTTATTAAGAACATATATCAGATGTTTGTGTGGTGTTTCCTTCTTCATATACTCTTCCACGGATTTACAACGCGTACCCAAAGGATCTCTTGCGTCCAGAACGTGTATTACCACGTCCGAGGAATCGATAACTTTATATAATTCGTTCCATATACGTTTGGATTGACCCTTACTGAAAATGGCTTCTTTAGCTGCTGAAGTCCAACCATTTTCTTTGTCTTCCTGGTTCCCCATCAGCCCCAAAGTGGCATCTAAGACCTGCTTTTCCTCATACTTGGTAACATCTTCACTGGTAGCCTTAACTAAGTCTTCTAGATTAGATGCAGCAAGACGTGGTTTCTTTCTTTGAGATTTGGGCCCAAACGCATCAGCATAACTTTCAGTATCTAGAATTCTGGCCTTGGGTGATTCGTCTGTGTCCTTCTCTTCCAACAATGACATAGGAAGCTTGTTTCTTCTCAGAAGAACTTGGTATGTGTCCTTTTGGGTCTCACCCAACGCACTTCTGAAATGCTGCAAGGCATCCTGGGATATCACTCTTGTGTTACCAAACCAACGACGATCCGGTTGCACTCTGGCATCCGGTATCGTGGCATCCTGGAAAGAAGCAGCCCGAATCAAGTTACCTTTCTTATTCCTAATCTCCTTCCCACTAGTGTACATATTTAGAAACTTGACTCTCTTGGAGTCTCTGTAGAAATTCTCACCCTTCACGCGAAGATTACCATCTTTGGTATCACCTTCACGAATACGTCTAGATTTCTCTTTCTTACCAGTACCCATTGTGTTTTTATTCCCTAATGTCCAGCAGTCCTATTGCTGAATAACCAGATTTCGAAGTTTTATGCTCAAGGGGAAACATCAAATAGTAGCTAATGTCTTATAAACTTTCTAAGCTACTTTATATGGCCAAAAAGAAGAAAAATGAAAAATTTTTCAAGCGAAAAATTTTTGCGATGAGCATCGGAAAAAAACGTGCTAAATGACAGATTATGTTTATGTATTACGTTATTATAACTATATTATAGTAAGCTAGTAAGGACATTACCCAAGTTCTGGGATGTCGACGATTGCTGCTTGATGTCAGAGGGGGCATTAGCACGGTTCGTTTCGACACGACGTTGCTTGAATTCCCTGCGAGGGTAAGAGTCGCTAGGCTCTTCTTCTTGTCCAGCGCGCTTCCTCGACTTCTTGATATTTTGTATCATCTTACTTTGCTCCACGTTTCTTATGAAATCCGCATTCAGTTTGTTGGCTTGAGATATTTCCATTTCTAACTTAGCTTGTCTAATATCATTCTCACGAGCAATTTGTTCAGTAAGATCTGCCCATTTAAAACCCGGAAGATACTTTACATTCAGGATATCATCGTGATAGAAAGTTCCTTTCTTACCGCCGATAATGTTCCCGTTCAACGTTTCCGCACATAATTTGGCGTCTCTTTTCCTAATGAACTCGGCCCAACCTTCTTCGTATTTGTTTTTCTTGTTACCACCGCCTTTAACTCTTTGTTTGTGCCTTTGATCGTCCTCTTTCTTTAGGAATAGCCTATCTACCTCACCAAATCGAGTCAATATTTGTCTCATTTTGGCCGGCTTCATGTAAGGTGGAATACTGGAGAAGTACACTACACCAGTCTTGTGTTTGGACTTCTTAGCAGCCTTTGATTTTACCAATTGTCTTAATTTCTCTGTTTTTAAATCCAGCGCGGAGGTAGACGAAGGTTGTTCTTTCAATTCTTGCTCCAGCTTGTTCACGTTCTGGTCCACTGGTTGCTGCTTTTCCCCTTGGCCTTGTTCCTTTTCTGTTTCTGATTCGTCTTCGCTTTCAATGTCTTCTACCTTTTTACTGAAAATATCATCCTTACTAGACACCTTTTTTTTGGTCTGAATTAAGACGTTGTTTTGGTCGTTTTCCTCATCTGAAGAGAAATCTTCTAAGTCGCTGTTTATTTTGTCACTCATGCCTTAGCTTTTATCTCACTGTGCCTTGAGGAACTGCTAGTTTTATATCTATTTGGTGATGATGAGCAGCCTGCTAGAATGAAATTTTTCATATTTCTTATTGCGGAAGGTTTTACAGCGCATTGTGAAGAAAAGAAAACAGTATCTAAATCATATAAATACTGGAACAAGACAACTGAAAAAGTCTCTGAATCATAGCTTTCTAGAGAGTGGTTTTACCGATCCAGGAGCACTCATTACTAGTTGATCGCTGGCTCCTTAGTCAAGATTTTTTTTGTTTAATGTACCCATTTTTTTACTCTGATCGATGAATGAATCGTAACGTCGCAGCAGTTTGAATAATTATCCTGATTTGTTTGTTCCCATATCAAGTTGGTACTGTTAAATATTTTGAGCACTATTGCAATATGTTACCGTCAAGCCACCAGGCTTTTAATTACTATGCAATGATTCAGTCTCAAATCAAAATTGCATTGAAAAGACAGTGCAGTGCAGCAGGCGAGTGGTGAAAAGTTACTTCATTCAGTGAATGATAAAAACGTCTATACACATCAACACACGAGGATCAAGTATGATATTGAAAAGAACCTTAAATATTGACCTTATATTGAAGTGCATCGCAGTCTATTTTTGATAGTTGATTCTACAAATTGTGGAACTCTTGATTGATGTAGAGTATCACTAATTTGCTCTCTCTTCAATGCTATCTTTCAACAGAAAACATCTGAACCAAGATGTGGTTTGCGAAGTGCATCATCAACTGCGCGTTTGAATCATTAGCTAACGAATTGTAGAACTCTCTTTACGTTATACATGAAAACATACACGCAAATTCTTTATGGGAGACTCTAACACCTACTTCTGCTAGATGTACAAGGTAGTAAATGCTGCTGGCGCAGATCTTCGCGTACTCGCTATAATCGATGTTTCCGAGGAGGTTCAATTAACTGTGCTTCAGAAAATCTCCAGGTTAGGCCTAAGGAACCAGGGCCTTAAAAGACAGTGAAAAAAAAAAAAAAAAATTAATGGATGCGCCTATCTTAGTCATCATCCTTTGATAGAATGTGATATTCTGATCCTGATGACGATTTAGTAACTCTTCTAGTTATGTGCTTTCTTCAAAATCTTTCAAAATGTGTTAAAAAGGGAAAACTACTGCTTCAAAATACAAAGAACTCTAGATAATATTTCGTTAAGAAAAATGTTACAACAGGGCCGGCAAATGCGAAATAGAAATATTTTAAGAACCTAACCTAATGCAGTTCAACATAGAGTTCTAGAATTTATCTCTCTAGTCCCCCCAGTATTACTTCAGACGGAAAGCTACACGAAAAAACTATCTATATGATATTGAAAACGAAGGTGAATATACTATAAGGCAGAACCGGAATAGTGCTGACGTATATTAACGTAAGAGGTAGATGTTTGGTGAATATTGACGAGCGGGTCGCAGTGGGCCTTTACGAGGATACAAAGTTTCGAGGATAATTTCATATTCAAGCACAACCTTCTAAAAGTTATTCCTTTTAAAGCGGTCATCATTAAAATATTTCAAGAAAACCCTTCTATTATATATCTAAAAGGGAGAAATGGGCGCTATTTATACAATGTTCAGCGTGAGTCGATATTTCATTGCCATCTGAAAAATTTGGAATTATATAGTAATAAAACGATAAGAAAATTGAACAAACGTACATAACATAGCAATCAACTGTTCATAATATAAAATTTGCGAAGCTTCGCTTCCTCACCTCCTGATTGAACAAGCAATAGATGTTTCCGAAAACTCGTTACATTTTGAAGCGTTAATAAGTACTATGAATGATTTAATTTTCTGAACACAGTAAATTGACATGCAGATATACTGTCCATCTATTTTTTTTTCTTACAATTACATGATTTCGAAAAGCACGCTAGTAAAAAAGAAAAAAATGAAGGATGCGAGGTTCGAACTCGCGCGGACAACCGTCCAACAGATCTTAAGTCTGCCGCCTTAGACCACTCGGCCAACCCTCCACTACTTTTTTGAAGCTTTGTTGTATTACGGGCTCGAGTAATACCGGGATGTCTTGACAATCCTAATATACTATCTTAGGGAAGTAACTTATTGTCAAAACGACTTATCAACTCAATTCACGGGATGTTACTTATCCTATATATTATATAAGATATGGTTTATACTAAATAGTGGAAGCGCGGAATCTCGGATCTAACTAATTGTTCAGGTATTTATACATTTGATTAGTTCAGCTCGGAAAAGCAGAGTTTTACCTTATGTTGTTCAATCTGTTCGTTTCGTTATAAGATTGTTTCATATGTGTTTTATGAACGTTTAGAATGATGTATTGTCATACTGACGTATCTCATCTTAAGATACAACAAGCTTCAAATCTAGCAGACTCACTCAGGAATAATGATAATACATCTTCAGATACACAGCATGATCTTGTTTTCTTTTTCCCATTATCTCCAATGGATAACAGGTGAATTATTGAAATTTCATTATTGATTTAAGCAATATCATTGTGTATACGGAATATACTAGAAGTTCTCATCGAGGATATAGGAATCCACCAAAGAGAATCGATAGTTCTACACATTAGTATATTTATTTGTTCTCTTGTTTTATACGTTGTCATTCATTATCCTATTACTTTACCAATCCTTGCGTTCCAGCTTTCACTAAAATAGATATTTCTCCATCTTTATGTCAACTTTTAACACCGTATGTGATCATATACTAGTAATATAACTACTAGCAGATAAATATAATTGATCCTTATTTCAACAGAAAATCATGCAAAGATATGCTGTCATGCTATCTCTAATTTTCTGCTGTAAAACATTGAGTTTTATTCTTTCTATTTGTTAGATTCCTATACTTTACGAAGATGATTTACATTAGAAAATAAGATGATAGCGCCAAGTGTTTCACAAAGGTCGCTGCTTTGTAGCTTCCAGAAACGGGAAAAAATATCGTCACTGTAAATATAACTCCATGTAGAAAAGAAATATTAATTATTTTTTCTTAATCATCTATTTTTTTAGATACAAAAATCTTTGCTTAAATTACACACCGTCTCTCAGGTTAACAGATTCCAAGTACCATTGCTTGGTCCAAAGTCTTACCCTCTTACCATAGTAGTACATTGGTAAGGCAAATGCAGTAATTCCAAAATTAATAACGGCCAAAGCAATGTATGTATTCTCAGTACCAGATGCAGCGAGCCAATCGGAACAGGTAAAGGTGAAAATGCAAGATATAGTATTGTTGATAATTGCAGTACAGACCATACCTTCCAAAACCATATCGGGATAGCAATCCATTAAGTATGCCATGGCAATATCACCAGAACAACCCCAGGCAAAGCCAACAAAACCCAATCCAACATATATCGCTTGCCAAGGCCATTGTCTAGCGGTGCCAATACCGAACATTAACAAACCAGCGGGCCCAATAATGGCAGTTGCAATTGAGAAGTATAATCTGAATTCAGCCTCTAAAATACCTCTGTTATGACGAGCCATCCAAAGAACAAAATAATCACTAACAATACCAGCACAAATACAGCCAATTACTGCTCCAATAACTGTCGGAACATTCATAATTGCAACTTTAAAATCACTATAGTTCCATGGAGGATCATAGTAGGCACTCTCTTGAGTGGTCAAATAAAACGTGAGGAAAACGTCTTGAATACCCCAAAACATCCCAGACAGCCACACAGGTGGGAATAAAAACATCCGAAGGTTAATCTTTAGATACTTAAAGTACTGTTTAAAACCGTAACCTTTCAAATTAGTGGCTTTGGTGAATATAGCAATTCTTTTTGGATATGATTTCAAAGGCTCTTTGGAACCATCGATTAATTCACGGGTCTCTGGTATGGTAGCCTCCTCTTCATTGTTTACTTCAAATTCAGCTGTTTCAGCCACTTCTCTACTCTTCTCACCTATGGCTCCGGGAGTTGATAGTTTAGCATCAAGATGACGTTTCCTCCGCGAGATGACGGTATTGTCAGAATTCTGTAAAGTGGTACCATCTTCGTATCCCGATTGACAGCCTGTTAAAGGAGTCATATATTGGCCTCTATCAAAGTAGGTTTCTTCACACCCGAATATAATGGCGATCAAAAGTCCCCCTGATATGATTACGGCAACCCAACCGACCCAACGGAAATTGGTAAAGGCAGATATGTACCCGGCGACCAATGGGCCCAAGAACGTACCAATACTAGTGCACATAATGTACACCGTCAATACGGAGCCTAATTGATGCTGGAAAAAAATGTCACTTAAAGACAGCTGCACCTGAGCTTCAGCACAGGACTCACTAATACCTACAAACAATTGAGACCATATAGTATCGCTGGTTCTTTTCGCCACGGCAAACCAAAGAGCACCAAATAAACCTAATGTGGTGCAAACTATGTACGTTATCTTTCTTCCATACAAGTTGGCGAACGGAGCTAAGAACAAAGTGGACCAACCAATACCTAGAAAAAGAACACCGGCGCCTGTGTTCATAGAATCATAGGATATCCCATAAATCTCATTCAACGAGTCTTGAGCAGCACCAGCATCGTTACTCGTAGCGGCAGTGAATGCAGTTATAAAGGCCATTAGACCAAAATGAGCCAATTTCCTGCAACTGGACCAGTTCAATGGATCATTGGGCGAGTATGATGGTTGAGGAATTAAGATAACTCCAGAGGTGTTTTTTTTCAACTTTGATTCGTATATAATACCATTTTCCAAATTTTGGGAAGAATAAATGTTGAATGTACCAGGAATATAATCAGGATGGTCCCTGTTGGTATATTTGTCCATTTATATAAGCTTTTGAGTCTGTATTCTGAACTTTCTTCTTTAGTAGTTCTTTCTTTTGTATTTTTAAAAAGGAAAAAAGGTGGAACTAGTGCGAAGCTGCTTTCCTATATACTGTAAACTGTAATATGATGCTTTAATTGTTTCGGATTTAGTTTTTTAGTTGCTATTTCCTTTTTGTTTCAATAAATAAGATAATAAGAGATGTCAACTTGGTAATAATAGCATGAAATAGTATCGTAATATTAAGGCTGCTAGTGCTTTTGACAACAAAATGGGCTAGTGTTATTTTTGCAGAGGAATCCAGTAACTATTACCTCAGAAGCAGATACACAATTCTTAATTTCTTTGTATTTGACTGTGTATTTCTCTTTATATTTTAAACTAAAGGGAGAATAAATAAGTAAATGAATAAATAAGTTTACTGAAAGGTTGCGATCAGTGTGAACCACTATAGTTAGTTGACAGTGAGATTTTTTATGTAGTTTCTTTTCAAAAAGACTTTCCTAAGAAAGAAAATTTTCATCAACTACAACTTTTTTGCTATTCTTCTTCTGATTTCGCTAGGCGAAAGCTCCTTAAAAATATCCGCAGAATTTTATAAGACACAACCGGCCCTGAATATGAAGGTCGGACTATGTTTATTAATCTTATGAGAGCTATAATATGAAAATTGCTGTTAATGGTACTCTATGAAATATTAGTGATGTAATTCCAAGAACAAGTTAGAGATATTCCCAAGGGGGAAGAACCATTTTGGACGTATTTTCTCAGATAAATAATATCTTGGCAAAATAAGAGTAAAGAGGAAGAGTACTTCTTTGATGAAAAGGAGAGAAAAGAAGATGAATAGTCACCTACTATTTCTTGATTTTTAGGTCGCAATTCCATCAGACAGCAACTTGGCTAATAATCTTCTAGGATAGTTATTTTTGCTCCGTTTTCATGTGTGAGTACGTCATTTTTCTCCACGAAGAAGAATATTCACAGAATAATTGTGCATCTGTGAATATAACTTATCAAATCTTGTTGTTTTCCCATGGTCGGGACTATTTAAACACCCGTGATTCTATCTACACCCATCTTAATGTTTCTCTCGACCGGCATTTCAATGACTTCTCAAGGACATTGCTTAAGTATTCAATTGTGTTGTTTACTGTTACAGTTTAAACATTTCAAATACGCTTGAAAACGGCTTAATGTATTCCAACTCTATCTAAAACCTGTAATGAAATCATTCAGATTGCGCTTGTATTGGTGGAGGAGAAGTTAGACTCCGTTGGTATGGTGCTAATACCCAATATCTTTGATTATCATGTATTTTTAGAACACAAAGACGTATCTAATAAGCAGTATACAATTACGTTGTGAAACTATGGTACAGGAGATCGAAGCTCCGGCATTAATGCTAGAGTAATTAACATTAATTAAAGATTAAATAAGAACTGTTTCCACATTAAAATCATCTTAGATGCATGCAGGAAAAACAACAATGCTGATGATACAGAAAACTACCGCATACACGACCGAAGTATAATTCATGTTTCCTGCAGTAACTGGAAGTGTGTACGGGAAAGACAAAAATACCAGACAGAATAAGGTCCATAGTATGCATATAATATGGGGAACCATAGACATACGACGACGGTTAGGCCTACTAATACCATTAACGTCATTCTCAATTCTATAGATGAATTTTTCCTTATTGACAACAAAGACGAATATAAAAGAAGGAACTGCGTAGGACATCAGCAGCAAGGTGATGCATGCTGTGATGATGGCGTTGAAAGCGGTGCTAGATCCCATGAAGATACAACCAATTATCGTTACGCAAATCTGCGACAGAAAGTGGGCATATAATGGAGATTTAAACTTGGGTGTCAAAATTGATAACCTCTTCAAGGACTTGTTTCCCAGTGAACCTTCGTTATAAAATGGTGCGTAACTTTTCCCAAACGATTGAAGGATTCGACTTTGCCAAGTTCCACTTGCGATACCCGAAATGAATCCTGTTGTAATACACATACATTGTAGGAAGACACTGAGATTTCTATTACCTGTAGCCTGATAGAATATTTCTACAATAGGTAGAATAGATTCAACAACCGCCGTTTTGTCAGTAATGCAGAAAAATAAACCGACACAATATATAAAACTAGTCACAAAACCGACAATGATGGTTGTGATAATAACTTTGGGGACCAAGAAACGCGACCTGCTGTAACCAACTTCATCTATCATGTGTGTAGCAGAATCGATGCCAACAAATGCCCAAAGGGGATTGACCAGACCCACAACGAATGCCATTCCTGAAGAATTCCAACCTGTCTGATTATCAAAACTGCCAAATATATTAGAAGCCTTGGGCCATTTTTCTACAGTGTTGTTAGATCTTGAAACAATACAAATGATGAAAGTCATGGCGAATGACAATAGAGATGTATAAAGTCCAAACTGCGAAATGTAGGGCAATGGAGATGAGTATATGTTAAAAAATGTTAAAATGGCATTAATACATTGATAACCAACAAAAACATGCCAGTGCTTCAACTCATAATCCGGATGCAACAACTTATGAATCCCAATGCAGCTCATAGATAAAGATGAGCAGATACTAGCCGTGGTGAAAATAGCTCCAAAATAATTCAGCAACCCTACGACCATGGACGAGACCTTTTGAAATTTGGAACAGACTTCCACGTTAGCGGTTTGACAATAATTTTCGAGGAAAACTTCTCCATCATCGTCAGAAGTATCCTCGTACTCGGGGGTTTTCAAAGCCACTGATTCTTGTTCCAACATTTTAAGAACCCAAAATGAACCACCGCTGCTATTTGGGAGTATAGCAGCAAAGTCTCCTAAAGATATACCGCACATAAGACTGAAGAATGCAGCAATAATCAATCCATAGATGATGAGCAATGGTCCTCCACTGGCAATACCAACGGCCATCGATGCAGAAATACCGACCCATGAACAACTCAATGAAAACGCGATACCTAGTAGCGACCACCAATTAAAATGCTTGTCAAACTTGACCTCTGACCTTTCTGAACTAGACATCTTAACTCCCGTTATGTGATGATCTGGTATAAGTGACAAATGAAGTTTCTCTCGTATGTACATAGGCATATTACTCTAATTTCAGGCCAAATAGTGCCTCTTATATATTTGGTGGAGGCATTGCGGTTTTTTACTTAAATTAATCTAAGTATGTGTTGTCTTGTTGGGTCATTAATGACTCCACTGATGGCAGCACATGCAACGCCATATCTATATCATTCGCCGTAGTACATTGCACTACCTGTGCCATAATGTTGACACCGAACTTCTCCAGCGCCTGCACATTGCCTTCGTTTGGTTCTCCATTGAGAATGACCCCAAAAAGGTGGCCTCTCAAACCGTTGTCGCAAAGATGATTCCATGTCAGCAAGGTATGATTTAAAGTCCCCAGCCCACTGCGTGCCACAACAACCACGTACACTGGATGACTACTAGTCTCAATCAAATGTTTGATCAGGTCAGTAGTGATTTCCAATTTACGAGTAATGGGAACGCAGACTCCACCAGCTCCCTCTACCACCAGTGGGTCCTCTGCGCCCCATTCTTCAGGAGCTACAAAATCCAACAACTTGATGTCAACTTCAGGCTCATATTCCATGGCCTGGAGCGGAGATAGAGGCTTCTGCAACTCATAAGTGGGAGTGAATATACGTGGTTGCCAAGTTGATGCGGCTGCTTCGAATTTTTTCAATGTCTCGGAGTCACCTTGATCTGACTCAATGCCAGTTTGCACAGGTTTCCAGTATGAAGCTTTCCATTTGTGTACCAGCAATGTTGATACAAAGGTTTTCCCGACATCGGTATCTGTGCCGGTGACAAATACGATTGGTTGCTGTTGTTGAGACTCGCTGTTCATGACTGTTGTGTTGATGCTTTCTTGAGTGTTTTTCTCAGTCCTGTCTCTGGTAAAAAGTATATCTCTTTATATACTTTAGTAAACGAACTACCAGCGGGATTTTATTTTGGTTGGCTCAATAATTACGAATTATAAATAGCCGTTGTTCGTACATTCTGTTTTCTTTTGGTCAGAAGGATGTCGGCAGTGTAACTCCCTTTCGATATCGCAAGAATAACAATCAATGTCTCAAGAAATTTCATATACACCAGCTGTCACGGAGCTGCTAGATTTCGACAAAAAACATATTTGGCATCCTTACACGTCATTAAAATCTCCATTGAATGTCTATCCGGTGAAAAGTGCTCATGGATGCAAGCTCGTATTAGACACCGATTCACCAGTGGACGTCGAGGTGATCGATGCTATGTCGTCCTGGTGGTGTGTTATTCATGGATATAATAATTCAGAACTAAATGAAGCTCTTACCAACCAAATGCTCAAGTTTTCTCACGTGCTTCTTGGTGGGTTCACCCACAAGGGAGCGGTGAATCTTGTGCAAAAACTTCTAAAAGTGATAGACGAGCCTACTTTGCAGTATTGCTTTCTCGCAGATTCTGGCTCAGTAGCGGTCGAAGTGGCTTTGAAGATGGCTCTGCAAGCAAACATGTCAGAGGAAGCTACAAAAAACAGAACAAAGTTTCTGACAATCAAGAACGGGTACCATGGTGACACCTTTGGTGCCATGAGCGTGTGTGACCCCGAAAATTCTATGCACTACATCTACAAAGATCGTCTCAGTGAAAATATCTTTGCCCAGGCTCCTTCAATTATTGATGGACTTCCAACAAGTCAGAACGGTTTTGAGGATCATTGGAATGAAGAAGAAGCCAACGACATTAAGAAGCAATTTGAACTACATAGCGACGAGATTTGTGCTGTTATTTTGGAGCCTATCTTACAGGGTGCAGGAGGGTTAAGACCATACCACCCGCAATTTTTGATTGAAGTTCAGAAGCTGTGCAACCAGTACGATGTTTTATTTATCATGGATGAAATTGCCACTGGATTTGGCAGAACAGGTGAGATCTTCGCATTCAAGCACTGCCAAAAATACCAGGACAAACTTGGCATCAGTTCTGCTAAACAGGTGAATGTTGTTCCTGATATAATGTGCGTGGGAAAGGGCTTGACTAGTGGGTACATGACCATGAGTGCTGTAGTAGTCAACGACAAAGTCGCTTCCAGAATCTCTTCTCCAAACAGCCCTACTGGTGGCTGCTTTATGCACGGTCCAACGTTCATGGGCAATGCCTTAGCATGTAGCGTCGCAGAAAAGTCTATGGATATATTGTTACGTGGCGAATGGAGAAACCAAGTGTCTAGAATTGAAAGTCAAATCTACAGAGAATTGTACAAGTACATAAAAACCCCTGAAAACGGGCTCATTGGAACTATTGTTAAACGTGTATCTGTTATTGGCGCTGTCGGTATCGTGGAACTCTACCAGAAGACTGATCCTGAGTGGTTTCAAAAGAAGTTTATTTCTAAAGGTGTACACATCCGGCCTTTTAACTGTCTGTGTTACATCATGCCACCTTATGTGATCACCACAGAGGAAATGTCACAGGTTAATCAAGTCTTGATAGAAGTCCTGCATGAGTGGAAAGCCCACATAAGCCAATGAATCCGTACCACATATAGCTCTTAGTCAACAAATTTTCATCTTTTACGTAGGATAAATCCTTATAGGCTCAGGTTTGTGTTTGTTTATACGAAATATTGAGTATTTTTTTTATGCAATCCAAATGAGGAGCATTCTTATATTCATATGATATCTAATTCTATAGAAGCCCATCGTAAAGGAGACGGCTAGTGAAAAAAATGAAATTATGGCAAAAATACGAATCGAGGAATTAGCATTAAATGGCTTATGCTTTCTTAATCGCTTGCTTTGTTGCCACAATGTTCACCTATTCCGTTACCTCCTTGACGATCTACATACCTCGGCGGCTGTATCGTGCTACAACTTTAGCTTCTGTTCATCTCTAAAGGTATACACAAGGTGAAATGCTATGAAAAACGAACTCATTTTATAATCACCTGTCATTAACAAGTACGTCTTCCAGAACTGACTGGGAAAAATGTTCTTGGAAGATCCATAGATACTTGGAAAGTTTTGACACCGCTGAATGTACCATCAAGCACTTATTTACGTGGTTTAGCAATCTTTATATGGGTTAAACCTAGAGCAGCCTTTGATGATTTGTTGTTGGTTGCTCCCCCCCAAATAAACAGACTAACTATGTACTCTCCTTAAGCATGTCTCTAGTAATTATTCATGAGAGCTCGGATACTGAAGTGATTTTTACACTTTAGATAACGTGGGACACCCTACAATCTGCACCAGACTCAGGCCTCTTATCGTGACCAGGCTTCAGCTATTCATGAGGAGAAATCGGTTAAGCATTGTGCTATGCTATCATGACCGGAACATTTCAAAGATATTGACATTATCAAAATTAATTCCAAAGTGCAATCTTTGCCATTTGATAATATCACCTTTTAACTAATTGTGCGATCTCCATTCCCGAAATTCAGAATATCGCGCCACTTTGAATAAAGCAGCAGCCCTATATTATCCTGATCTTTGACTACCAGTAAAATGACCATAAGACACATGCAGCACTGAGAAAGATGAAATTTTCGAGGCGTGAAATTTTTACCCTTGGAGTAAAGGAAGAATTGACTTTTTTTTAACACACCTAAGAAACAAGGTTGCTGCAAGAATGCTTTTGCGCATACGGAGAACAAAGAAGCTGGCCCTATTGCTCATCACACTGTCGCTATTTTTAACTTTTCTATTTAGATTCTACCGAGGACGTCTGCTTTCTAGCCGTCTTGAAACACACAGAGAAGATGATCTTTCTGAAAAGTCGCTTTGCATTTCCAAACTGCTCCAATCGGGAGAAAGTGAGAAGGTAAATTGGATAAATGAGTTCTATGAACCGAACAAATGGAAAAATTTTGTATCTTACATGAATGGAGGTCGTAAAGATGTGAAAACGGTCTCTCGATCGCTATCCAATTTACTTTTGTATCGACAATGCTCCAAAGTCACTTATAATGATCAGGAAGTTGTTCTTCTTCGTAAGGCAGAAAGCAGGTTGTTTCCGTATATGAACTTCACAACTTTAAACGGGGGAGAATCTCAAGATTTTTGGCCAGTTCATACTCGATTTGACGGAACAGTATATCGTGGACAGGTGCTACATTTTTCTACTGAAAACAATTCCTTCACAGGAACTTCGCCGGTTGAGTTTAAGGCCAATAAACCATTCTGGGAAAACTGGTTGAACTCAGCTCTCCAAAGGAATTCAAGGGGCCTCGTAATGAGCGTATCAGATTACCTGGTGTCAGATACGATTCGATTAATAAGGACTTTGCGGCTGTTGAATAATTCTCTGCCCATTGAAATTGTCCATAAGTCGGATTTAGATGAGCGCTACCAACAGCTCCTGATAATATCCGCAAGGGAATCCGCATCCTTGGATTATCCTCCTCAAGAATTGTGGTTTCTAGACGTACAGAGCATGTTAAGTGACGACTATTTAGGAAAATTCAAACGATTTTCGAATAAATGGCTGGCAATTACCTTTTCCTCATTTCAAGTACCCATTTTTTTAGATTCTGACACCGTACCTTTCGCTCCAGTGGATACATTGTATCAAACGGACGAGTTTATAAGAACTGGCACACTCTTTTTTAGGGACAGAAGCTTTCCAAATTCCAAATTGAGTTTACTTCAGATCAAAGTCTTGAAGCAAATAATTAATAATAGCTTGGGCATATCCTTGGATTCGGGACAAGACTTCGAATTGTTGAAGAATAGCCTAAACGATAAGATAGCAACTAATGCAATAGAGAGTTTGATTTTCAAGCAACAAAAGCATCATATGGATAGCGGCTTATTGATATTCGACAAGCAAAAACACTTTTTTTGTTTACCCATCGCTATAATGCTGCAGTTTTCTCCCATTCAAGAATATTTTCACGGTGATAAAGAATGGTTCTGGCTTAGTTTGCTCATGTCTAAAGAAGAATTTACTTTTCATCCGGTAGAGGCGTCAAATGTGGGAAAATTGGAGAAATCGAGGACTCCAGAAAGCGCTATGATCTGTTCTATCCAGCTATCTCACACAGACGTTCATGGTAGTCTTTTGTGGTTGAATGGCGGTCTATCTGTCTGTAAAAAAGCCTGCTGGGATTATGATTTTATCAAGCATAATAATATCGCGGCTAAATACAAGAGTGTTGAAGAATTACAGAAGTACTATCAATCCCCTGTAAAACTTGAAAATATTATAATCCCCGATGTTGATAAGTCTCCCTGGTCGCAACAGAATGAATGTGTTATGTACAACTACTGTACACATTATATGAAGGGAAAGTACGGACAATTGATAGAATTTACAGAATCTCAGAAAGAATATTACGAGAAATTTGTGAAATTATGGAACGAGGTTATATAGGGCATGACCGTTAATGAATACGCTTAAATTTTTAAACATTTTGGGCCTTTTGCTTTTTTTCTGAAGTACCGGTTTTAATGGTTTGATAATAATAAATACTGGTATCCGAATGATCATCACAAATTCCTCTGAACGATAATTCGAAATACAAGGGAACTCTCTTATTTAATTCATATTTAGTTGGAATTTCATAAAATCCACTCAAAGAAAGGAAATTTTTTTGTCGTCTTACCACAAGCAACTATAATCAAACCAAATAATGTGCACTTGTTTAAGGATTTTAAACTACTAATTTATTTTCAACCAATCTTATACTATCCACAGACCTGCAACTTGCCCTGTGCAATACAAAGAATTTAGTTTGAAAGATTATATCAATAGCGCCGTAAAGAAAATCAAGAAATGAGTGGCTGATTTTTGGAATAGAATATATTAGGATGCACGTGTGTAAACAGTGCTTGACACCCAGTTCTGTCATAAGTAGAAGAGAAAATTCCCAGAAGAGGGGTGTTCTGCTTTTTAGGACACATAATTCAAATCCTTAAGTGATATGTACATGATAAGATCTTGGCTTTCTAAGCAGATGTCACTATTTTTCCGATAGAACTTTTTTTTTTTCGTGCTAGAGTTTTAAACTTGCACCCTTTTTAAAGCAGGCATTAACGAATACAGCAATTGCACCAGGTTTCAAAGGACCCTGAGAGAACAATGAAAAGAGCGAAAGGCTGATGAGAAAGATTCCGATATATCCCTTTAGTACTGATGGTTAGTCGTGAAAATGAGCTTACAATTCTCGAGTCACAGAGAAAATTTTTCATCGTTAAGGCAATCACATCTGCCTTCGGATAATGAATGCCCAGTGTAATTTCCCAACTGATGTACTCAATTTACTTCGAAACCCAATAATTCTTGAAGTTGCACAAAATATCTGTGGCCATCGGTCTTTTCTTGTCCTTCTTAGTTTCGAATAATTCCCTTATAAAACTCCTGAAAAACTGAAAAATATTGCAACTGATTGTATCATCCTTCTACCAGTTTCTTGATGTTTTAAATGACTGAATAAGCTTAGACAGAATGACGATGTTGGTGCATATTATATCTTTCCTTGTATTCTTCCAGTTTTCGGTCGCAAAAGCTCCACCAGGTAAAACCTCTCTAATAAATACTCATGAGAGGAGATCGATATATTCATGCTACGTGGGTTTACGTAAGGAAAACTGGAGTTTCAATGGGTCTGCTATATGTCGTTATGAGCCGGCAATCCAATCGATGCTTTACTGTCTTTACGAAGATACGAATGAGAAAGGATATTCAAACAAAACCCTGGAAAAAGGCTTCGAGGAAATGAGGCAGTTTTGTTACACAGCAAAGTTTCTGAACATGACTGATGCTGAGTTTTATACATCATTGGATAATGGAACGTACTATATTCAAGATCAACCCAAACCTAACATCAATATTACATATCCTATCAGACTCAATTCCACATTAAGACAAGCATATTATACTGCTTATTATGGCTATTACTATAATCATGATATTCCTTATTACTTTGGAGGCATTATGTGTGCATATTTCGTGGGCGTCATGCTCTTTGCAGGTTTAATTCGTTTCTTGAATTACACCCCATTAAAAAAAATCATATTCAAGCAAAAGTCGATTAATTACGTGAGAGGTTATGCAACTCTACCGACCCTTTGCAAAAAGCACGCGGAACCTTTCTCGTACTTGAAAGTGATTACTGGTTACCTTCCAACTAGATTCGAAACTTTGGTTATTTTGGGCTATCTCATACTCCACACCATTTTCATGTCTTACAAATATCAATACGACCCTTATCGCATCATATTCTCTGCTCATAGGGCAGAAGTAGCACATTTTGTTGCATATAGAAGCGGTATACTTTCCTTTGCACACTTACCACTCATTATTCTATTTGCAGGAAGAAATAACTTTCTCCAATTTATTTCTGGTTTGAAGCACACTTCATTCATTGTGTTTCACAAGTGGCTAGGAAGAATGATGTTTCTTGACGCTATAATTCATGCTGCCGGTTTTACGAACTACTTCCTGTTCTATAAAAGATGGGAAACAGCTAGAGTAATGATATATTGGAAGTTTGGTATTGCTGCCACCTGTTTAGCGGCAATGATGATTTTCTTTTCGATCGCGGCATTTAGGAGATACTGTTATGAAACTTTTATAACCCTTCATATAGTACTCGCCGCACTATTTTTTTATACCTGTTGGGAACATGTTACTAGCTTTAGCGGTATCGAATGGATTTACGCGGCAATAGCAATTTGGGGCGTTGATAGAGTTGTACGTGTTGCTAGAATCGCACTTCTAGGGCTCCCTAAAGCTGACCTACAATTAGTTGGTTCTGATTTGGTCCGTGTGACAGTAAGCAAATCGGAAAAATTTTGGAAGGCAAAACCAGGACAATACGTTTTCGTTTCCTTCCTACGTCCCATGTGCTTCTGGCAGTCGCATCCATTTACGGTAATGGATTCTTGCGTAAACGATGGGGAAGTGGTCATAATTTTAAAAGCAAAAAAGGGTGTGACGAAACTAGTAAGGAAGTTTGTTGAAAGAAAAGGTGGGAAGGCTACCATGAGACTGGCCATCGAAGGACCATATGGTTCGAAATCCACTGCTCATCGCTTTGATAACATCTTACTGTTGGCAGGTGGATCAGGGCTTCCTGGCCCAATTGCCCATGCTATTGCGTTAGGGAAAACAACAGCTGCAAGTGGTACAAACTTTGTGCAGTTAGTAGTAGCAGTGAGAGGACTGGATATGCTCAACGCGTGTAAAAAAGAACTAATGGTATTGAAAGATTTGAATGTTCAGGTTCACATTTACAATTCTAAGCATGAGACAGCTTTTACAGAAGGAGCCTCAAAAGAACTCAAATATGGTCAAATGACAGCAGAGAAAACTCCTTCTATTGTCGACAACTCAGAGAAAGCTCTTTCTGAAAGTGAAAGCACGGAACGATCTCTTCCTGTAGATGGCGTTTCTGCTACCGATTTTGAATTTGCCACTTTTCATGCGGGAAGACCCAACATTGAAGAATTGTTAAATAGATCCGTCAATCATCCTGGTTCTCTTGCTGTCGTATGCTGCGGTCCACCTATTTTCGTTGACACCGCTAGAAATCAAACTGCCAAAGCTGTAATCAAAAACTCATCACGCGTAATTGAATACTTAGAAGAATATCAAGCTTGGTAAGTAGTTTTCTATATTTAAGTAAACTTTCAAATGTATAAAATCCTTTAATTATTGCAATTATTATAGCATAGTAGCTATTTTCAAGCAGATGCTTGTAGAGGTCATTAGTCAAAGTTCAAGTTGACGCTCCTGAGCACTACTTTTTAGACGAAGTATTATAGTATATGACTATAAAGGAATATACAAGGCGACAGAAACGCCCTATACAGCGACTCTAGATTTAATAAAATATAGGAGCTAGAAAAAAGTAAAGGTTTTGACTACAAAATGTTCAATACCTTCTGCTACCATTAAAACTTAAAATAGTTTTATCAAGTAACATCAGGAATAGCAGGCACCAAAGGTCTCCTTTTCCTTAGCATTCAGAAGCTTCAATTGTGTTATTGGTCGCATTTTCAGATCCGATGTGAGAATTATCCTCACTAGCAACCGAATTTTCAATGGCCTCTGTTTCATCTTTTTCATTTTGCCCAGCTTCGAGATCCAGAAGAGATTCACTTTCCTCGAGGCTAGCCTCCAACCGTTGTACAATATTGCGTAACGCTTTCACACCAGCCTTAAAAATAGATCTGGTGCTTGACCCATGTTCCCTACATTGAGAAAGGACCATGGAATATGAAACATAAGTAGATGCTAGGGATAGTATAAATATGATGGCTTCAATGAAAATGACAATCTTAGCAATCTTACAGGAACCTGAATAGTCAAAGTTTATACCGCGTGGCATATTTGGGCATGAGGGAGAAGCAGGATTACAAGGACCTGGATAGTAATAGTTTATACTGCCTGGCATACTTGAGCATGAGGTAAAACCAAAATCAGAAACCAAAGTTACGAAAGAAGCGAACCATAGGATAGTCAAAGAAATTTCCATACCAAAATTTAACAAAACGTGTAAGAAATTCATTACCACAAGGTAGACCAAAGATATGATTGAAACAGCTACGCTCAATCTAAGGATTGGATCCACTGAGTAACATGTGTTAGCAGCAAAAAGTGCTAATATCAAGTTAGCCACAGATAAGCAAATTTGGAAATATCTTAACATAGGAGAGGGCTTAGTAGCCCATGAAGCTAATGAAGAGATACTCGATACTTTTATTGATTTTGACATATATATGTATTGCTTTATAGTATTGAATTAAGCTTATCAGCAGCAACAGTCACGGTCAATAAAAGTTCCTTTCCCTTTTTCCATTATAGTTTATATACCTTCGCGAACGAAAAGAAAACTGCAGCCTAAAAAAACTGCAGCCTAAAAATAGCATATTGAACACGCAATCAATTAAAATTGTTATTAACTTTGAGCAAGCATTTGTCGATTAGACGGTTGTTTTTGTCTTTAAAGGGAGTACATAAATTTTCTGAAAGAAATGAAGAAGATATTTAATCGTTTCTTTCTCACGTGAAGACGAAGGTTGTTTACCAAGTGATACAATAAACCAAAAGTGAATTCAACTAGAATATTGAGGAAGACTGGATAGTAAACTAACTTTATGGAATGGTTTTGTGATGGAAAAACTTCAAACGAGGGTTTGTGGCTTGAATTGTCTCTATGCGCTATAAAATGGTAAGAAAAATATTGCATAGTTTGTCTTTTGCAAACTTTTAAAGTGGTGAATCTGTTTATATTACAAGGCTGATCACCTAATAAAGTGATAAGAGTAGTTGGTATACTATTTCATGTGAGAAAAGGCTGGCGTTTTCCTACAACAGACTTAAATAGTGCTGCACGGGAACTCATAAGAAAATCCATAATATTGCAATAATATTAGTTTGTACCTATTGAATAGCAGTAAAACAAACTACAGAAGTTCTGCGATAAATTGTAAATCAATAGTCTCCGACACGAGGATCAAACTTGTGATCAGCATGTGCTCAATAAAACTCGACGCCATTTTTCTGAGCCAGATTAGTGGCGGCATCGAAGCTACCGCCAGAATCATACAAAATCCGACCTCAATTAAAATTCCTAGGCTCGTTTTATAAAGGGCGGCCAGTATAACGGGTACCACTAACTTGCCAATCACAGATATAGCTCCAATTGAGGGCACCAATTGAATCTTAAGCCCTGGGTCAATACACATGGAAAAAAGGGACGGAATATTTGAGGCCAATAAGTTATATCCTAACAATGTAATAGACGCTCCTGCCGAAAAAAAAAATACCTGAGTTTGTGGTAGGCATTGATCTGTGTTTCAAAGCTTCGGATGCTCCAATCATAAATGCTTGTCCTACCAATGAAATAGACAATGCGGAAATGGACAGAAAAACTTGATTACTGTACAGTGAGTTTCTTTTTGCGGTCTCTACGTATTTACTTTCAATTTTGTCTAACTCGTTCACACTCTCCTGTTTAGTTCTGTTAGGAGAATATCCGATGCTTATCAACTTTGGGGCAAAATAGCTTCCAGTTACACCAAGTATAGATGCAGCCATAAACGTTACGGCTTGAAATTTAGAGTCCCACTCAACATGCAATGTTAGGAATATTGGCATATAGTAGATTACTTCGCTCATAATAAATGACGCCAGAAAGATGCTCCATAACAAGATCACACAGGAGATAAGTCTAACGTTTATTGCCAGTTAAAGAGAGCCGATTAATTTTACTGCTTTATCAATAGTTCTAATCACAGAGAATTCAAGTTCTTTGGATACACGCATGATATACTATTGCTTGAACTATAATGCAACATCAAGTTCCTCATAAAAGCAATGATAGGATACATATTATTTTTTTACAGAGGTGCCTTGACAAACTATACGTAATTCCAAATGACCAGCAGAAAGTATAAGGAAAACTGTTGCATAAAAAGGAAGATTGCCACAAAAATTTCAGGTAAGGCATCTTCGGAGCTTAACTTGCACCTGATATTTGTTTGCATGTATGCTAGGAAAGTAGTCTTTATATTCCTTTCTTTCAGAAAATCAAGATGCTTTCTACATGGGGTCACTGGGCTCATCGTGCAACGTTGCGTTGTCGCCTTATAAATTTCACAGAATAACGTAAACTGTTATTTTTCTACGAGTCGCCATTGATGCTACATTTAAAGTTTAATCCTGAATTAAATAATGTATTTAAGGAAACTAGGACGAAGATTACGCCCTTCCAAGGTCTCGGATGATCGATGTCCTATTTAAGAACGAATTTCACGCTCTACCAGGTATACCAAAATTGCGTCTACTTGAACTGGAAAATCGGTATGGAAAAAATTTAGAATCTACACAAGGAAATAGTGATGAAAGGTTTTTACTTTCAACAGCATTGTGCCTCGGATCGTTAACTATACGAAAAAAAGAGTTATTGAATCATTCCAATATAGAAAATTACGCTCTTCTGTTAGAGAACGGCTTATCTAAAACAACGGCTAATGCTTAAGTACTATAATGTCGCGAAAATTCTCGTTTCTGATCTATTACTCCGTCCTACAATCGATGGATTTTGCAGCCTCGTTTTAATAGCAAGCTTCATTACTATAATGATATCTTTAGAGGACCAACTATCTTTGAGCAAAATTTTTTTGCAGCTTGCTGTTGTTTTGAACCTAAATAACAGTAAAAAATGCGAGGAGTTCCTTGAATCGAAAGGTTACGGAATTGATGTAATCCTACTATTCTGGAACCTGTGGTGTTCTTCTTGCATGCTAGCAACGATTCATGGAAGAAGTCCCTTTATCACTTCACAAAATATTACTACACCTTTGCCTTATGAACTACATTCTGGTAATGAGAATAGTGCGCTTTCACTTGATTTTACGCAACTTAGAATCAAGCTGGCTGAGATACAGGGAATGGTTTTTCAACAGTTATATACCTCCAATACAATAAACGAGCTTCAGTTCATAAACTTGGAGAGAGAGTTTGAGCAAGTTTCAATTCAGGTTACTCGGTTGAAAGGTTCTTCAATATTCGAAGAGCATCTTTTTTACAGAAGTAGAGTTTCGATGTTAGAGCTCTCCTGCTCAAGAGTTCAGACTTCTTTTCTATTATATCGTCCATATCTAATCAGTGGAAAATCTGTACAAGTGGTAACCATGGCAAAGTCAATAATTCACGAAATATGGAGCTATTATACAAAAAAATTTTCTAACAATGAGAAAGAAAGGCGAAAACATTTGGATTGGAATTTTTGTTATCCTATAATAACCGCATCGTTAACCCTGTGTGTTTCATGTATTATACTTCTGAAATACAAGCAAGTTATGCGGTTCCATGGAGATATTGAACAATTTGAGTATGCATTAGCATTAGAAATATTGCAAGATTTAGTTCAGATACTTCCAATTGAGCAAAAGCTTTTGGATTTAGTGAAAGCTCCCGTTAATTCTCAATGGCCGAGTGATGATAATTTTGTAAATTTTTGGGCTCTTAAGCTCAATGAAAAATCACCTTAGCTATTTCGTTTTAATCGCCTTGGCGTTCATTTTTTGGAAAACAGGTATTTTTAAAGAAAAAAGCTTCAGAATGGCTTATCAAAGGCCTACTTTTTACAAAAAGACGAGACCATTTGAAACGATAACCGGAGAACTCATTACAAATTTTATCCGTCAAGCCTAATACCGACATTTTTTTGACTGGTATGTTCACAGTACAAGTATTGTTTATATTGGTAATATTTCTGCTACTAGTCTGTTTACGCAATATAATGAGGAATCTATTCATACTTAGGAATAGTTCTTGTGCATATCGAAACTTACGTATGTGTTAAAAAGAGGTAGAAAAAAACTACTTGAAAATCGTGATCATAAACGACTTACTATCTATGGTTTTCGGCAAACATATTAATAATCTCTTCGGAAATGGCAACTACGTGAGTTTCGAGCGCAAAATGGCCAGTGTCATAGTAAACAATCTTTAGGTTGTCAACGTCTTTCCGAAAAGCTTCTGCCCCGGCAACGCTAAAAATAGTGTCGTTTGCCCCCCCATACAACCAGTACGGGAACGTTTGAATTTCTCAGAAACGTTTGAAAGGCCGGATACAGCTTTACATTATTCTGGTAGTCGAAGAATTATTTCACTTGAATATCAGTCTGGCCGGAGCGTTGAATTAGGGCAATGTCAAGAGTATAACCAGCGGGATCAACGGATTCAATATCTGCCACTCCGTCATGGTACTGAGAAATAACATTTGCCGGATCTCTAACGTACGAAACAAGAGCTTCAATAAACACCGGATCATTCTGATACGACTTCCAATATTTCTTCAAAGGACCCCAAAATCGGTCATCGAGGCCCTCTTCGTAAGCATTACCATTCTGGGTAATAATACCTGTAATTTTAGAAGGGTGCTTCAAAGCTAATCGGAAGCCTACAGGAGAGCCATAATCAAATATATAAATACAACACTTTTTGATCCTCAAAGCACCTAGAAAATATCCGACACTCTCACTTAGAGTGTCAAAGCTGAACATATAGTTGTCAGGTGTCTCTGTAAATCCAAACCCAGGTAGATCTGGGGCAATAACGAGGAAGTGTGTACTTAATAAAGGAATGAGGTTCCTGAACATGTTGGAGGAGGTGGGGAACCCATGTAGCAATAAAATCGTAGGGTTTTCTGCTGATCCTGCTTCACGATACCAAACCTTCACACCGTCTTGAACTTGAATTTTGTGGAATTTTGCAATGATATTTAACATATTTACCTATCTTTGCTTCGAGGGTGAAAAGGAAATGATCAACACATTCAGTTTCCTGTAAATTATATATGTTCTTTTTTGGGCTCCTATCACTTCTGGCTCCTATCACTTGGAATTTCTGTCACATCGTGTGCGGCAGAGACTGTGTATGAAAAAAAGGTAGAATTTGGCAATACCATGCATCTTTATATTGTGCCATTCTTCTAAGCTTACATTAATACATAAAATGCAAAACAAAATCGTCTGTATGTAACAATGTAGAGTTCAAGATCAATTTCAAGGTGAAGAAAATGCTTTTGTTTTCATTAATTTTTTATATAGTCAGTTTATAATACACGTTATGTGCATCTGCTTTAGATTATATTATCCTTACGATTACGTTCATGGCTGGTTGATGGTTGCTTCAAGAAAAAGGTACGATTTTGGGTGAAAGTTTATATTCATTTTTCCTAATGGAAGATACGTAGAGTTGTTGGTGGACAGGAGTACACTCTCTTACTTGTCATGGCCGCGTGGATCCACCGAGTCAGGCCTGTTGGCGTCTTCTTCGCTATGTGCTGACAATGTGTTTGGAACTTCGTTTCCGGCTGGCTGATCTGTATACGACGCGTGTTCTTGTTGGGGAGATGGTATAACTTCGTCCTCGATGTCAAGATTATCACCTTGGATAACAGAACTAGACAAATCGTCAATGCCTTCATCATGCAAGTTATCTGTTTCATTTGAAAACTGATGGTGCATCAACGATGAATAGGTCGGACCTTCCCTATTGCTAAATCTTGCTCTTATTTTCGCAATAACTTGAGCTATTCCTGCCTTCGTGTGTTGGAATACAAACGTAATAATTGAAGAAAGGAATAATCCTGCCTTTACAATTTTGTTCACAACTTTATCGGTATTATTGTTTTCTATCAGACCATCGTCATTTAACCTAATTTCTTCAAATCTTGCAAACCCCCCGTTTCTTCTGATACCTCTATCGTATACAAACCATGTTGTAAAGAAAATAAGAAGAAGAATTGTCACATAAACAAATGCATAAATACCAGCTTTTACAGAGTATTTTTCTTTAAATTCGGCTTCTTTTCCTGGACAAGGATAAGGTGTAAAAGAACTATCCAGTTTCAAACCACCCTCACAAGTTGATAGGGGGATCTTTCTGTAGCCGGAAGATTTAAAATACTCTATTAAGTCAGGCTCCTTTTTACAGATATCGGTAGCATTGGTGGGAGTGAGACCATCGACTAACTTACAAGTACCGTCGTTAGCTTTATAATAGTTGTAATCACACTCAAAATCTTTCCGAGTACATGAACAGTTTTTGATGTTTTTAGAGAATTCAGAAAGTGGAATGGTACCAATAAAACACTTTTCATCGGTCTTTCGTAAAAATTCGGTCCGATGTCCAAACAGGCAACCGGTTTGAGAACCTAAAGGAGAGTATTTGAAATCTGAATCTTTCTTTCCGGTGTTATCGAAGTCACACTGTCTCTCGAAGATGTTTCTGAAATCGATTGTGTACGTTCTAAATGAACCACTTCCCAGATTCTTTGCTTCTCCAAATAATAAAAATCTCAGAGCAGAATCTCGAGGAACCGTAGTTATATCCTTTACTAAAACTTCATCATCACAGAACTTATAATCTTTCCAAGTCCTGCCAGAATCAGTAGAATAGGAAATAGAATTAGTTTCTGCGTGTTCGGGAACTAAAACTAAGACCCCCCCATGGTCACCGTATTCCCATTGGTGGGGAGTGTTCTTAACTTCAGTCCACGTCTCACCGCCATCAGTGGTCAAAAAAGTAGAACATTCTTCATACGGTAGAAGGTTAGCTCCAACGTTCCCAACACCAAACATCATTCCTAATGCGGAACCAGAAGAATATGTATCCCTAACATCCTTACGTTCAGTGTAACCATGCAAATGCAGCGAACACTTGTCTAATGATTTAGAGTCGCAAGGGAACTTCTTTCCTTCGGAGTCCTTTTGAGGAGGTTTCAAAAAATTCCAATCCGAGCCCTCATTAAAGGTGATCTTCGTCTTCAATTGTTTGTCTTCCTTATTCTCAGCAACCTTGTCACTATTTGACACAATGTTGGTGAGAATTATGCCTTCAAGACCTTGAATTTTTTCAAAGTCTACCAAGCCGAACGTGTTTCTATTAACGGCGTGCTCCAGGGTGACAAAAGAAGTACCGTTTGAATTGGATTTTAAAAGGTTGCCAAAATCACGTCCTGGTACTAAGTTCGTTGCCAAGTGTAAGAAAATCGATCCTTCCTCGGAGTCTAATATAGTGAATGCCTCTTGCTTCGTAACATCTTCATCATACGGGAATTTTGCCTCGGAAAATTCGACACCATCAATAGTTACATATGCTGTTAATTCATTATCTTTATGAGGTACGGCAATAA